>NC_142435.1:117006363-117309393 GCF_059453495.1 Arachis ipaensis | reverse complement strand
TAGAAAAATACACAAACTCATAATAAAGTCTAGAAATATGAATTTTTCCTCGAAACTAATGAGAATAAACTAAGAACTAACTAAAATATACTAAAATCTATATGAAATTAACCCCAAAAAGCGTATAAAATATCCGCTCATCAAAGGTTCATCATGGTTAGAAGTTTTAAGTTTAGACGCAAAGGTTGGAGTAAAGCTCAACTGAATGGGTCTAGGAAGCTGTTTGGTAGTTGCAGTGGGAATTCAAATTACTTATCACCCAGTTGGAAAAATACAGATCCCGACAAAGATGGGTGTAAAAGCAAGATTTGGGATCCTGGAATCTGCTCTGACACTTGTTACCCTGGGAGCCTAAGAATCTGTTTGAAGCTTCTTAAAGGCTTTACATGCTTAGTTTTGGACCCTGGAGGTTACTGGAGATACAAACATTGGTGGAGATTCCTGGATGAGTTCAAACATAAGCCACCATAACAGGGAGCTCTCCAAATGTCCAACTTAAGGACTTTAACTAAAAGTGCTAGGTGGGAGACAACCCACCATGGTATAATCATTCCTTTCTCAATTTTAATTTTATTTCGTTTTGTTTGTTTTTTTATTTTATTTTATTCTATTTTTATTGAACCTGGAATTATTCATAACATCCATATCAGCACTGCATTTGCATCTGCATATTGCATAAAAAAAAAGAGAATTGCACGTGACGCGACCGCGTCACCCACGCGTCCGCGTCGCCAGTGCATTGGGAAGAAAGAAAATTGAACAGAGAGTCACGCGAGAGCGTGGCTGGAGGCGTGCCAATGGCACAAATTACACCACGCGACCGCGTCGCCGACGCGACCGCGTCATATGGGAATAATGGCCTCCCACTCGACCGCGTGCCCCACGCGGCCGCGTGACCAAGATTTCAACGTCAAAGTGGTGCACACCCGAAAGTTGTGCTAGAGTGGTGCTGGACTGGCGCTGGGCGCGCAGTCCCTCTCACGCAAACGCGTGACCGACGCGACCGCGTCATATCCTCATAATGGCCACTCACGCGATCGCATGCCCCACGCGACCGCGTCACCCTGGATTTTGGCAATACTAAGTTTTGAATAGAGAGTTGTGCGACCGCGAGGCTGCACTCGCGCGACTAGCACAAATCGAGTCACGCGATCGCGTGCCCCACGCGTCCGCGTCACCCAACCTTATCGTGCACCACGCGACCGCGTCACCCATGCGACCGCGTCGCCAGCGTCGCACAACCTATCCAGATTAGTGCCAATTATCTTATCTTTTCTTTTCTTTTCTAATCCTAATTTCTTCCTTCTCTCTCCTTTCTCACTTTCTTTTTCTTCTTCTCATCCTTTTTCACTCTCATTCTATTTTATTTAATTTAATTGCATATTTTTATTCATTGCATTTTAATTTTGTGCATATTTTTATTTTCTTTTCTAAATTTATTATTTTACCATTGGTGTTCAAATGTTCTTATTCAACTGTTATATCTTTTCTGGTATTATCTTAGTGCTTATGACTTGTTTTATTCTGATTGGGTAACATTATTTAAATCAATGCTAATCTTTTATGACACTTGTACTTCTCTTGCATTGATATGAACTTATACTATCTTACATTACCCACATTTTCCTCTCCTATATTTCAAATCTTGCACCACTAGTATGCCATGTGCTTATATTATTTTCTCACATACATGTTAAAGCTTCCATGTAAATGAGACCCTTATCATTTGGCATTAACCTAATCATACTTCATTTATTTTCTTATCTCTATATCTGGGTTACTTTTCTTCCCTTTTTCTTTCAGGATGGCCACCCGGAAGAGAACCAGAAGACGTTTACATGGGGAGACAGACAAGTCCATCTGCAAAATCTTCGGAGAAAAGCGCCAGTTGGAATAGCCCGTCCACCTGCACATCTTAGCATGCACCGAGGACGGTGCAATCTTTAAGTATGGGGAGGTCGATACCGATCTCCATGGGTTAGTACTTTCTTGTCTCAACACTAATATTTTATTTTCTTTATTAGTTCATTGTTGCATTGCATAATAGATTGCATGTGTAGTTGATTGTTTGCATTTAAGTACTACTTAGTTGAAAAATAATAAGTTTCTTTTTAGGACTCTATTTTTGAAAAATTTCACTAATTTAAATTGAAAATTTTTATGTTAAAACTTGTTTGAAGTTGTATTTGGAACATGATTTTTGAGCTAAAGAACACACAACCTGTGTGACTTTGAGCCTAAATATATGGTTACATTATTTAACCATAAATTTTTATTCTTGTGTGTTTACTTCTCTATGATTGCAATATTTGCTTTGTTCCATTCTATATGTCCATTATTTAGTGTATTTACATGCTTGCATATGATTGAGGCCATTATTTGTTATTAACTCACTTATCCCAAATAAGCCTACCTTTTACATCACCCTTGTTAGCCACTTTGAACTTTTTAACCCCTTTTATTTCATAAACCACATTACTAGCCTTAAGCAGAAAAACAAAATAAAAATCCCAAGTTGAATCCTTGGTTAGCTTAAGATAGATATTGTGTATAATTTAAGTGTGGGGAATTTTATGGGAACATGGGATGATATGAAAAAAAAGGGGAATTAAATTGAATGAGTTATTTAAAAATTTGGGAAGCATGCTCATGTGAAATCAAAATAATTAAATTACCATGTACGTTGAAAAAAAAATATTAAGTAATTAAATAAGGGGATATATATATAAAAAAAAAGAAAAAAAAAAGAAGAAGAGAAGAAAAATGAAAAAAATATATTACCCCAAATGCAAAATAAAAAGAATCAATGCATATGGGACAAAATTCAAAAATAAGTTTGATACATGAGCATGTAATACAAAAGTGGGAAAAATTTGGGTAGTTAGGTAAAGTATTTTAAAATTGTATAAAGTATGTATATGTTAGGTGAGATCTTAGACTAATCAAGGATTCACTTTACTAGCTCACTTAGCCTTATATATACCCTTACCTTTACCTCAGCCCCATTACAACCCTGAAAAGACCTCATGATGTTTGCATTGGTATGCTAAATATTTGTTGATTGGTTAGATGAAGAACAAGATTTAGAAAGCATGATTAGAGAAGAGTAGAGTCATTGACCCTAGACACTTGAGAGATTAGAGTGATATATACTACCAGTGAGGGTTCAATGCTTGATTCTATGTTCCCTGCTTTCATGAGCTATCTTCTTACAAGTTTACTTGTCTTTTATTGTATAATTTGAATTAGTGAAATCTGATTCATGTTTGTCTTGGAGAACTTATTTATTTTTAACCAAGTAGGTAGAATCATTTTGCATGTAGTTGCATTCATATAGATAGGTTGCATTTTATACATTCTACTACTCATCTTCACCTTTATAGCTTCTCTTGAGCTTAGCATGAGGACATGCTAATGTTTAAGTGTGGGGAGGTTGATAAACCACTATTTCATAGTTTATCTTGTGTTTAATTGAGTGGTTTTTATCAACTCTTTACCCACTTATTCATACTATTTGTATGGTTTTACATTTGCCTTCCTAATTATGTGCTTTGATTGAAAACATGCTTCTTTGGCCTTAAGTTCCCTATGATTAATCCTCTCTTATTACCATTAGATGCCTTGATATGTGTGTTAAGTGATTTTAGAGATTACAGGGCAGGAATGGCTTAGAGGATGAAAAGAAAGCATGCAAAAGTGGAAGGAATACAAGAAGTTGGAGAAATTGCTAAGCTGTCCAGCCTGACCTCTTCGCACTCAAACGGCTATAACTTTAGCTACAGAGGTCCAAACGACGCGGTTTTAGTTGCGTTAGAAAGCTAACGACCGGGGCTTCGATTTGATATATAATATGCCATAGTTTCTCTGATGCTAGGTGACACGAACGCGTGCTCCATGCGGCCGCGTCGCAGTGACGAAAAATCAGCGTGTTTGAATTCGCAACCAGCAAATTCTGGGCTGTTTCTAACCCAGTTTGTGGCCCAGAAAACACATATTAGAGGCTATAAAGTGGGGGAATGCATCCATTCAGAAGACAGGCTTACACATTCACAATTTTAGGAGTAGATGTAGTTTTTAGAGAGAGAGGTTCTCTCCTCTCTCTTAGGATTAGGATTTAGGACTTCTCTTAGTTTTAGGAGTGACTCTCAATCCCAGGTTCAATGTTCTTTTATTTCTTTTCTCAATTTTGTTTATGACTCTCTATGTTTAGATTGATTTTCTATTTGATATATTTTGAGGTATTTCAGACTTATGATTGCTTTCTTTTATTTATATAAATAATTTAGATTTTTCCCTTTTGGCTTTGGTTGAGTCATTGGTAACTCTTGAGTTATCAAACTCATTGTTGATTGAAAATTGGAATTAATTCGTCCACTTAACTTACCTTCATAGTTAGAGGTTAACAAAGTGGGAGAAAAATCCATTCTCATCACAATTGATAAGGATAACCAGGATAGGACTTCCAGTTCTTATACCTTGCCAAGAGTTTATTTTACAGTTATTATTATTTTATTTTATTTGTCATTCAACATACTTTTTACCTTGATCCAAAACCCCAATTTACAACTCATAACCAATAATAAGAACACCTCCCTGCAATTCCTTGAGAAGACGACCCGATGTTTAAATACTCGGTTATCAATTTTAAAGGGGTTTGTTACTTGTGACAACCAAACGTTTGTATGAAAGGACTTTTGAAGGTTTAGAAACTATACTTGCAACGAGGATTTATCCGCAAAATTTCTAGACCACGCAAAAGTTCTTCTCGTCAGTCATGCACCGCCTTCATCCTCTCTTTGTGGAGCCTTGAATTCTCATAAGCTTCCAATCGAAGACACTCAAGCTCCATCAACTGTAACTTCCTTTCGATTCCGGCCCCTCCAAATCCTGAGTTGTATTCTTTTACGGCCCAATAAGCCTTGTGTTCTACCTCCACCGGGAGATGGCAAGCCTTCCCATAGACTAACTGGAATAGACTCATACCAATCGGTGTCTTATAAGTCGTTCGGTAAGCCCATAGTGCATCTGCAAGCTTAGAACTCCAATCCCTCCCTCCCATGAGGCTTCACAATCTTCTCTAATACGTGCTTGATTTCCCAGTTAGAGACTTTGACTTGGCCATTTGTTTGGGGGTGGTATGCCGTGGCCTCCTTGTGAATGATGCCATACCTTTTCATCAACTCTGTCATCCTCTTGTTACAAAAATGAGAGCCTTGATCATTCACGATTGCTCGTGGTGATCCGAAGCGACAAATGATGTTATTCCGAACAAAAGAAAGAACCACATTAGCATCATCAGTACGAGTGAAAATCGCTTCCACCCACTTGGAAACATAGTCAACAGCTAGCAGAATATATATGAAACCATTAGAATTTGGAAAGGGGCCCATGAAGTCAATACCCCAAACATAAAAATTTTTACAAAATAACATGGTTTGTTGGGGTATCTCATCCTTCTTGGAAATATTTCCAAACCTTAGTGAAGGTTGTGGTAGGCTTAGAGAAGGGGAGGTTGAATCTATGCCTTCCTTTTCAGTTGCTGTTATGACCCTTTTAAGCAAACTTTCAATTCTAATTCTGTTTGAACTCAGCAGTGAAAATTTATGAGACAATTTATTTTTGTCTCATGAATATCAGAAAACAGAACACAGCAGAGAAGAGAAAAGCTACCACCAGCATGTATCATGGTTCGGTTGCTTTGTGCTATGCAACCTACGTCCAGTCTCCTCTACAACTGTGGAAGAATTTCACTATAGTTAACAGTATTACATACACCAATTTCACAGGATTGACCCAATCCTTTCACACTCAAGTTCTAACCTAACTTGACATTGGCTATGCTAATACCTAACTATTCACTCTTAGTGCTAACCTAACTAAGAAAGGGAAACCTCACAGGTACAAGATATAAGACATAAACATACCTAAAGAAATCTGAAAATAACTCTAGGCTTTTCTCTCAAGTGTTTCACTCAGCCTTTTTCCACTCATGGCTTTTACTTGAGCTTTCTCACAATGCCTTTTCTCACAAGAAATTACAGAAAGATAAATATAGAAAAGTACATTACAATCTGTAAAACATGAAGGAGATTGACTTCATCAACAGCCTCTGTGCTATGCGAAAAACCAGATTAGCAAGCCTCTGATTTAGTTCTTCATATTGGCGGAATGCACCTTTGATTAGGTTACACTGTCCAGTTAGTTGAACTTCTTCAAAGAGCTCTCTTAGAACAAAACCTCTATTCACTGGTTTTCTCTCCTTACTTTCTGAATGAATAGCAAGCTTCTTTTATTTCCTTGCATGTTTCTTGGTTCTTCTTCCAAGGTTAACACCTTGAGCCTTGAGCTTCACCAACCCACAGATTCACTTTTTCTCCTTAATCCCCAGAGTAGAAACTTTCCTTTTGACTTCCTCATCTTGACCGAAAGCCATAAAACAGTAACCATAGAAATCTTCTCATGGTCAACTTGATCTGAACCCTTGAAAACCAACTTGGTCCCCAAGACATGTTTGAGACCGTGGATTTACAGCAGAGAAGAACATAAATCCTCTTTTCCATATAGCTCAAAACGGAGTGGCAGAGAGTTGAAGATTGAAGAGGAGAAAGTGTGTTGCATGTAAAAGGAAATGGGTTACCTTTAACCTAAGCTTGATTTGGTTTGAAATGGTTGATTAGACTTCTGAGTTTCAAGCTTGGACTTTCTCTTTCTTGCTTCTTTGATGATCACCTTAGGGAAGAAGCTTTCTCTTTCTCTTTCTCACTTTTCTGAGTTTTGTGATTTGACATGGTCAGGGAAAAAGGAACATTGAGTTGGTGAAAGCAAGTGAGAGGGAATTTGCTTGCTGAGTACAAATCGGGCTTAGATGTGGATATGGTTTGCTTGACCCGTTTTGATTTCTTCAGCTTGCTTCCTTTTGGGCTTTACTTGATTTACCAGCCCACCAACCTTGTTGTATTCTATTCATTCCAATTTGGGCTGTAATTCAAATTTTGGCCTGCAACATATGATAAATAATTAGCAATATATATTTATTAATTGATCAACACTAATTATTTATTTTGCCAAAAATAATGTTTGTCATCACTAATTAATTTAGTTAATTTCTTAACTCAACAATCTTCCCCTTGATGACAAACATGATTTAAGCAATAATAAAAAAGGAAATGAATTTGAGTAAGGTTTAGAAACTCCTTTTGATTTTTGTCATTTGCTTTTATGTTGCTCCCCCTTTCCTTTTCAAGATTAGCTCCCCCTGGATTTATGCTTTCCTCTTTGTTCCTGTTTTACATTGTACTTAAAAAGAGTACAATAACGAGCTATACACATTTATCTTGTCTAAGGGATATTAAATAAGCAACACCACATAATCAGCCCAACATCAAGCTAATATCAGCAGCAAAAGGATTCAGCATATGAAATCAAGAATTAATGCAGCAATCAGACAAAAATCCCAAAAGAAATACTAGTAGCTGTAGCATTGCCAAAAAAATTTTAGGACACATTTACCATCCAGCATCCTATTGCTATTACTCCCCTTTTTGTCATCAAGGGCAGATAATATGCAAGATCAACAAAAATAGCACCTTATAACCTGTAGAAGAGAGTTAGTGCACAGTCCTAATGAGCAGACAAAACAGTTCAACAGTAGCAAAAGAAATAGAATTCATCAGACAAAATGAGCAGACAGCAGCAGCTTCATGAAACAATTATTAGGCATCCGAACCATTTCCCTCCGAATCAACTCCTTCATCAGCATCAGTGGCAGGGTCTTCATCCTTGTGAAGGTTATCAATGAAAGTTATGAACACAGCCACTCTATCTCTTGACTTACAGAGGAAATTTTCGCACTTGCTTGCTAGCTTCCTTTGCTCTTTGCTTATAGCAATCAAGTGATTTGATTGGGAGACAAACTTCTGAACAACATCCTTGACAATATTCAGCAGGGCAGATTTCTGGCCAGTAGAGATATGAATGTCGCTTAACCTGAGGACACAGACAATAATGCCAACACAATAATCTAATGTATATACATGCTTATCTAGAATTCTATGGTTGCACAAAAGTCTAATAATCCATACAAGCACATATTGCAAACTATGGTAGCATGTAACAAACAATTCACCAGCACAACATAAAGTTCAAATGACTTAAAGTCATCCAGGTTTAGTTCACAAACAAGTCAGCCAAGTTTAGTTCACAAACAAGTCAAACAGGTTTCATTTCATAAACACAAGTCAATTAACAAACACAAGACTAATCAAAACTAATATCAATAATCTCAGTAAGTCTTATGTCTTATCAAGCCTCATATATGTATTTTTCTCCCCTTTTGTTATCAAGGTGAGAGAAATAAAACAAAACAGAACCTGCAAAATAGTGTGTCAGAGGCATGTTAAAGCTAGATGTTGCGTTTTGAAGTACTTAGAAAAATTCGGAAGAGAAATAAAGATAATATTTCAACCAGCAACACCATAGTTATATAACAAAACTCACAATGTGCAAAGACTAATTCTTGGTAAAAAATTATTAGAACCAAAAAAAGAGTTTCATATCATTTGAAGGTTTAAAAAAAAAACAAAAAAAGACCACATGTATAATAAGATTCAAGCATGGTCCATGTCCATTTTTACACTACAAAAACCAGATCTCTCATTTCTTATTCAAGAAATGTCTCTTTGACTTGCAAAATAGAATTCTCAAACAAGACATTAGCACAATTAAAACAGAAGTTGCAATTTTCCAAAAATCGAAATGATGATAAAGAGAAATGTTAAGAGACATGCACAATACATGAATAAGTTTGCAATTGCAGCAAGTTAAGAGTGTTCTTGGAAAAAGAAAGTTCAGAACCCTATTCCAAGAAAGTTCAGAGCCCAGAAGATAAAATTCAGAGTGATGGTTCTTCTTCTGCCCAGAATTTTTTTATCCGAACCTATGAGACAAAGACTTCAACAAACACATCATTAATTTTCAAACAATGAATCATAACTCAAAATTCCTAGACAAGTCCTAAGCATGCAGAATCTATCCTCAGCTAATGGTTTTGTGAAAATATCTGCTAATTGCTCATCTGATTTAACAAATTGAATACTAATATCCCCCTTTTGGACATGTTCTCTTATTGAATGAAATTTCACTTCAATATGCTTAGTCCTAGAGTGCAAAACTGGATTTTTAGAAATATTAATGGCACTCATATTATCACACATCAAGGGAATATTCTCAGCATTTAATTTGTAATCAGCAAGCTGTATTTTTAACCATAAAAGCTGAGAACAACATGAAGAAGCAGCTATATACTCAGCCTCAGCAGTGGATAGAGCTACTGTTGGCTGTTTCTTACTGGACCAAATATTCAAGGACTTTCCAAGGAAGCAACATAGGCCTGAAGTACTCCTTCTATCAACTCTATCACCAGCAAAATCTGTATCACAATAACCAACTACAGAAAAATCATCAATCTTAGGATACCAAAGACCAAAGTTGGATGTGCCATGAACATATCTAATGATCTTTTTAACTGCAGAAAGATGTGACTCTTTTGGTTTGGATTGGAACCTAGAACACAATCCAACACTTTGCACAATATCGGGTCTAGAGGAAGTTAAGTACATAAGAGAACCAATCATTCCTCTATACCTAGTCTCATCAACATCTTTCTCAGTTTCTCCCTTATCTAATTTTGAATTAAGATGCATGGGAGTTCCCATAGGTTTGGCATTTTCCATACCAAATTTCTTAACTAATTCCTTGGCATACTTTTCTTGGTGAATGAAAATAACTTTTTCAGTTTGTTTAATTTACAGCCCAAGGAAAAAATTAAGTTCACCCATCATACTCATGTCAAATTCACTTGTCCTGAGTTTTCCAAATTCAGAACAAAGGGATTCATTGGCTGATCCAAAAATAATGTCATCAACATATATTTGGACTAGAATAAAAGAATCATTAGAGTTTTTGATAAATAGAGTTGTGTCAGTGGTGTCTCTTTGAAAACCATTTTTCAAAAGAAAAGAGCTAAGTCTCTCATACCAAGCTCTATGAGCTTGTCTTAAACCATAGAGAGCTTTAGATAATTTGAAAACATGATTAGAATGCTCTTTATTTTCAAAACTAGGAGGCTGCTCCACATATACTTCTCTATCTATCACTCCATTCAAAAATGCACATTTCACATCAATTTGATATAATTTAAAACCACAAAATGCCGCATAAGCTAAGAGAAGTCTTATGGCTTCTATTCGGTCAATAGGGGCAAAGGATTCATCAAAGTCTATTCCTTCTTCTTGGTCATATCCTTGTGCCACTAGCCTTGCCTTGTTTCTTGCAATGCTACCATCTTCTCCCAACTTGTTCCGAAAAATCCACTTGGTGCCGGTCACTTTCTTTCCACTTGGCCTTGGAACCAAAGTCCATACTTGGTTCTTTTCAAACTGAAGAAGCTCATCCTCCATAGCTTTAACCCAAGAAGGGTCATTGAGTGCTTCCTTGACGTTTTGAGACTCTATTTGTGAAAGAAGGGGAATGTTTGATCCTTCATTTGCCTTTCTAGTGGAAGACCTTGTTTGCACTCCACGAGAGACGTCCCCAATGACAAATTCCTCAGGATAATTCTTCAAGAATCTCCATTCACGAGGTCTAGTGGACTTGGATGCAGATTGAGATACCAAAAGATTCTGGGTGCTGCTGGCTTCAGGATTTCCTTCAGATTCATGAGACAAAATGGAATTGTCTCTCGAATTTTCAGCAGGTGTAGTTTCTGGTTCAGTTTGACCAGAATTTTCTTTTTCATGATTTTGAGTGATTTCATCTTCCTTCTGAGCCTGATTTCCTGCATCACAATCTTCCAAAATGCTTTGCACCAAGTTAGTATCACAAAATATAACATATATGGACTCTTCAATAATTCTAGCATCTTGATGATAAACCCTATATGCTTTACTAGTTGTGGAATATCCTACAAACAAACACTCATAAGCCTTTGGATCAAATTTTCCCAAATTTTCTTTGTTATTTAAAACAAAACATTTGCATCAAAAAATGTGCAAGTAATCTAAGTTTGGTGGGTAGCCTTTCCAAAGTTCATAAGGGGTTTTCTTCAAAAATTTTCTTATGATTGTTCTATTCAAAATGTGGTAAGCCGTGTTAACCGCTTCAGCCCAAAGGAATTTTGGAACATTACTCTCACAAAGCATAGCTCTTGTCATTTCTTGTATGCTTCTATTTCTTCTTTCCACAACACCATTTTGTTATGGTGTTCTTGGACAAGAGAAGTTGTGAGATATTCTAAATTCCTCACAAAAGGATTCAAATAAATTATTTTCAAATTCAGTTCCATGATCACTCCTTATAGAAGAGATTTTTAAATCCTTTTCATTTTGAATTTTCTTGCAAAAAGGTTCAAAGGCCGAAAAGGCTTCATTTTTGTGTGCAAGAAATAAAACCCAACCAAACCTAGTGTAGTCATCCACAATTACTAAACCATAATGTTTACCACCTAGGCTTTGAGTTCTTGTTGGACCAAATAAATCAATGTGTAGCAACTCAAGTGGTCTTTTAGTAGAGATGTCTTCCTTTGGTTTAAAAGAACTTTTGTTTGTTTTCCCATTTGGCAAGCATCACAAGAGATGTCTTTGTCAAACTTTATCAAAGAAAGACCTCTTACTAATTCTTTCTTTACAAGTTTGTTTATTTGAAACATACTTGCATGGCCCAATCTCTTGTGCCATAACCACTTTTTAGATTCTTTAGAGTGAAGACAAGCTACATTTTGATCTTTTAGTTCATCAAGAGTAAGTCCATACATATTATTAAAACGCTTGAAACATCACTTCATTTGTCTTTTCATTGACAACACAGCATTCAAGCTTTTTGAAGATAACTAAATATCCTAAATCACACAGCTGACTTATACTCAAGAGATTGTACTTCAAACCACATACCAAAAGTACATCATCAATGAAAGTAGATTGCTCATTACCTACTTTTCCAACAGCAATGATTTTACCTTTACCATCATCTCCAAAGGTCACAAAACCTCCATCATACTTGTTTAGTTTGATGAAGTAGGTTGACCTTCCAATCATGTGCCTTGAACATCCACTATCCATGTACCACATGTCCTTTTTGTTCTTGGATGCTAGGCAAATCTGCATGAAGAGTTTCAAGTAGCCTTAGGTATCCAAATTGATTTGGATCCTTTGAAGTTAATCCATCTTGGTTGCCCAAGTGCATTGAAATCACAAACAACATTGTAAACTTTGTTTCCAACAACTCGTTTTTTTTAATGAAACATTGTGCATATGAGTGACCAAATTTCTTGCAATTAACACAATGATTTTCTGATGTGTGTTGCTGAAACTGAGATGAGTTATATTGCTTAAAATGATTAGAGTGTTGAAATTTTCTGGTTTTTGGAGGAGATGAATTTCTTTTGACAAACTGATTTTTATTAAAGTTATTCCTCTTTGCAAAAGCATTTTCACCAGAATTTGTTTGAACATTTTTACCTTTCGAATATGAGGTTTTGTTGTAAAAAGGTGGTTTCTTGTAAGCAGCCTCATTTTTCGAAATATAACCCAAACCTGGCCGGTTAGAACTTGGTTCAGTTCTTGGTGAATGCTCAGTTTCACTTGTGTATACTTCATCAAATTTTTCTTCAAATGTTTGAGCATTTTCAATACCAGATTTGTTTGGTATGGTTTTGGTATTTGATGAAGAAGCCACAAACTTTATAGAGGAAATATTAGAAACTGCATCTTCCTTGGCTATGTAGCCTAAACCAGATTTTTCAAACAATGGTCTTTGACTTGGAAGTAATTTGTCTAAGTTACTAGAACCTTGAGCAAATTTTGCTAAGTCACTATTCAGCCTTTTAATCATATCATTTAATCTTTCATATTCAGCAATTAACTCATGAGAAGGATCCACAATGTGCTTTCCTTTTAATTTTTCAAGTTCAGATTTTAGAAATCTGTTTTTTTCAATGATGTCTAAAGCATATTCAGTTTCCTTCACTTTTCTTTTAAAAAATTATTTTCAGCTCTTAACACATCTCTTTCAGATCTGCACTCATTGTACTTGTCAAGCAGTTTTGAGCTGTTTAAGGTGAGATCATCAATAATAGCATGTAGATTATCCATAGACAAATCAAAGTAATTTACCTCATCAAAGTTTTTGTTTCCAGCTATGAAACAGTCTTTGTCTTCACCTTCAGACTCTTCTTCTTCATTGGAGTCGTTTTCGAGATCCTCCCAAGCTGCCATGAGCATTCTCTTCCTTTTCTTCTTTCCTTTGTCCTCCTTTTTGAGCTTTGGACAGTTTAGCTTGAAGTGTCCAGCCTCCTTGCAATGATGGCACGTCACATTGCTCAAGTCGATCTTGTGCTCCTTTGAGCTTGAACCCTTGTATTTGCCCTTGTTCTTCATCATCTTTCTAAATTTCCTAGCAAAAAACAAAAGCTCGTCATCAGAAATACCATCACTAGACTCACTCTCTTTTGGTTCTATTTGTGACTTGAGGGCTATTCCCTTTTTCTTTGAGTCTTTGTTTGTGTGTGTGGCTTCATAGGCAAGGAGTTTTCCTCTCAGCTCATCATAAGTTATGGGACTTATGTTGTTACTCTCAGTTAGGACAGTGGAAGTATTTTCCCATTCTTTTGTGAGGCTTCTAAGGAGTTTTCTCACCAAGGTTTGTTCTGCATAGTTTGTACCCATAGCATCAAGGTTGTTGATTATGATTGAGAATCTCTCAAACGCTTCATCAATGCTTTCTCCATCCTTCATGCTAAACATCTCGTACTCTTTTCGCAGCATATCAATCCTCGTTTCTTTTACTTGTTTTGTGCCTTCGTGTGTAACCTGGAGTTTTTCCCAGATTTCTTTGACTGTCTTGCATCTAGACACCTTCCGGTACTCTTCAAAGCTGATAGCACAGTGAAGAAGGTTGATTGCTTTAGCATTCAGCTCTATCTTCTTCTTATCATCTTCATACCATTCAGCTTCTTCTTTTGGAGTCACCACTCCATTAGCAATGGTTTTTGTTGGGATCTTGGGACCGCTCACAATGATCTTCCATATGTTGTAGTCAATGGATTGGATGAAAATCCTTATCCTTTCTTTCCAGTAGGAGTAGTTCTTCCCGTTGAAGAAAGGTGGCCGGTTGTTTGACTGGCCTTCAGTAAGGGTGTAGGCAACTGTGGTTGTGCCCAAGTTGTTCGCCATTGGATCTTTGCTCCAAGCGGTTAAGCTTGATTCTTGAGACCTTAGTTCCTGATACCAATTGAAGGTTGTGGTAGGCTTAGAGAAGGGGGGTTGAATCTATGCCTTCCTTTTCAGTTGTTGTTATGACCCTTTTAAGCAAACTTTCAATTCTGATTCTGTTTGAACTCAGCAGCGGAAATTTATGAGACAATTTATTTTTGTCTCATGAATATCAGAAAACAGAACACAGCAGAGAAGAGAAAAGCTAACACCAGCATGTATCCTGGTTCGGTTGCTTTGTGCTATGCAACCTACGTCCAGTCTCCTCCACAACTGTGAAAGAATTTCACTATAGTTAACAGTATTACATACACCAATTTCACAGGATTGACCGAATCCTTTCACACTCAAGTTCTAACCTAACTTGACATTGGCTATGCTAATACCTAACTATTCACTCTTAGTGCTAACCCAACTAAGAAAGGAAAACCTCACAGGTACAAGATACAAGACATAAACATACCTAAAGAAATCTGAAAATAACTCTAGGCTTTTCTCTCAAGTGTTTCACTCAGCCTTTTTCCACTCATGGCTTTTACTTGAGCTTTCTCACAATGCCTTTTCTCACAAGAAATTACAGAAAGATAAACATAGAAAAGTACATTACAATCTATAAAACATGAAGGAGATTGACTTCATCAACAGCGTCTGTGCTATGCGAAAAACCAGATTAGCAAGCCTCTGATTTAGTTCTTCATACTGGCGGAATGCACCTTTGATTAGGTTACACTGTCCAGTTAGTTGAACTTCTTCAAAGAGCTCTCTTAGAACAAAACCTCTATTCACTGGTTTTCTCTCCTTACTTTCTGAATGAACAGCAAGCTTCTTTTATCTCCATGCATGTTGCTTGATTCTTCTTCCAAGGTCAACACCTTGAGCCTTGAGCTTCACCAACCCACAGATTCACTTTTTCTCCTTAATCCCCAGAGTAGAAACTTTCCTTCTGACTTCCTCATCTTGACCAAAAGCCATAAAACAGTAACCATAGAAATCTTCTCATGGTCAACTTGATTTGAGCCCTTGAAAACCAACTTGGTCCCCAAGACATGTTTGAGACCGTGGATTTACAGCAGAGAAGAATAGAAATCCTCTTTTCCATATAGCTCAAAACGGAGTGGCAGAGAGTTGAAGATTGAAGAGGAGAAAGTGTGTTGCATGTAAAAGGAAATGGGTTACCTTTAACCTAAGCTTGATTTGGTTTGAAATGGTTGATTAGACTTCTGAGTTTCAAGCTTGGACTTTCTCTTTCTTGCTTCTTTGATGATCACCTTAGGGAAGAAGCTTTCTCTTCCTCTTTCTCACTTTTCTGAGTTTTGTGATTTGACATGGTCAGGGAAAAAGGAACGTTGAGTTGGTGAAAGCAAGTGAGAGGGAATTTGCTTGCTGAGTACAAATCGGGCTTGGATGTGGATATGGTTTGCTTGGCCCGTTTTGATTTCTTCAGCTTGCTTCCTTTTGGGCTTTGCTTGATTTACCAGCCCACCAACCTTGTTGTATTCTATTCATTCCAATTTGGGCTATAATTCAAATTTTGGCCTGCAACATATAATAAATAATTAGCAATATATATTTATTAATAAATCAACACTAATTATTTATTTTGCCAAAAATAATGTTTGTCATCACTAATTAATTTAGTTAATTTCCTAACTCAACACTTAGGCATTGTGGGCAAGAGTTACAAAAGAGAGATGCATCCTTAAAGAGTGTAGGCCACCAAAATCCGTAGTCTAGGATCTTCCGAGCAGTTCTTTGAGGACCAAAGTGGCCACCGCCCTCAGAAGAGTGGCAAGCCTCCAAAATAGATTTAAACTCGGATTGTGGGATACACCTCCTAATTATTTGATTGGCACTACATCTCCACAAATATGGGTCATCCCATACATAATATTTGGATTCGCTCTTGAGCTTATCCCTTTGATGTTGAGAAAAATTAGGAGGAAAGGTACCACCAACCAAGTAATTAGCATTGGGTGCATACCAAGGGATCACCCTGGATATTGCTAGCAAGCTCTCAAGAGGAAATGTATCATTGGTAAGAGTGAGGTTGCCCTTTGTGTTCTCTAGGCGACTCAAGTGGTCCGCCACTAAATTTTGGGAACCACTCCTATCTTTGATCTCTAGATCAAACTCTTGCAAAAGCAATACCCATCGGATCAATCTTGGTTTCGATTCTTTCTTGGCCAACAGATACTTCAAAGCTGCATGGTCCAAATATACTACCACTTTGGATCCAAGTAAATAGACCTGGAATTTATCCAAGGCAAAGACAATTGCTAATAATTCCTTCTCCGTGGTAGTATAATTAGACTGGGCTCCATCTAAAATCTTAGAGGCATAGGCAATGACATAGGGATTTTTACCTTTGCGCTGAGCTAGCGCCGCTCCTACCGCATAGTTAGATGCGTCACACATGATCTCGAATGGCCTACTCCAGTCAAATGCCTCCATGCAATCTTCCCTCAAATCAAATTCTACATCCTTTTGCAACAACCGAGAGAGAGGTAGTGCAACCTTACTTAAGTCCTTGATGAAACGCCGGTAGAAACCTGCGTGACCAAGAAAAGCACGGACTTTCCTCACAGAAGAGGGGTAAGGTAAACCAGAAATAACATTGACCTTTGCCAGATCAACATAAATACCATCATTAGAGACAATGTGACCTAAAACAATACCTTGTCTCACCATAAAGTAGCATTTTTGAAAGTTAAGCACAAGGTTTGAGTTAGTACACCGCTCTAATACTTTTGCAAGATTATCTAAGCAAAGGTCAAAGGAGTCCCCATAAACACTAAAATTGTCTATAAACACCTCCATACAATGCTCAAGAAGATCCGCAAATATACTCATCATACACCTTTGGAACGTAGCTGGTGCATTACACAAGGCAAAGGGCATTCTTTTGTAGGCATATGTTCCAAAGGGGCATGTGAAAGTGGTTTTTTCTTGGTCTTCTGGGGCAATGTGGATTTGGAAATAACCAGAATAGCCATCTAAAAAATAGTAATGAGATTTACCGGACAAGCGATCAAGCATTTGATCGATGAAAGGTAATGGGAAATTGTCCTTCCTGGTTGCCAAGTTCAAGTGCCTATAGTCAATACATACCCTCCATGAGTTTTGAACTCTTGTGGCTATAAGCTCCCCACTCTCATTCTTAATTGTAGTAACACCGGACTTCTTTGGAACCACTTGCACGGGGCTCACCCACTCACTATCCGAAATCGGATAAATAATGTCGGCTTCTAGCAACCGGGTGACCTCTTTCTTCACAACCTCTAGAATGGTGGGATTTAGACGCCTTTGAGGTTGCCGAATAGGCTTGGCTCCTTCTTCTAGAAAAATGCAGTGTTCACAAACTTGAGGGCTTATGCCAACTATGTCCGCCAAACTCCACCCAATGGCCCTCTTCTTTTTTCTCAAGATATGAAGCAATTTCTCCTCTTGTTGGGAGGTAAGCTCCTTTGCAATTATCACCGGGAGCTTTTGATTCTCTTCAAGAAAGGCATATTTTAGGTGGGATGGAAGTGGTTTCAAATCTACACTTTGTTCATAGCTTGACACTTGATCATCCGACAACACCAGAGGTGGTAAGGTATCTTCTTCACATTCATGGGGCTCCCCACACATGGACCTTGAATCATACTCTTCTTGCCATTAAGACTATCACGGTGGACTTTGGCCACAACATTATCAATCATATCACATCGGAAGATAGAATGATCCTCCGGTGGATGTCTCATGGCTTCATCAAGATCAAAGCTCACTGCTCTTCCATCGATCTCAAAAGAGTAGGTACCCAAAAAAGCATCCAATTTAAACTGGGAGGTCTTCAAAAACGGCCTCCCTAGCAAGATAGATGATGTTCTTCCGGAGTCACTAGGGGGCATCTCAAGAATATGGAAATCAATTGGGAAGACAAACCCCTTTATACCCACTAAAATATCTTCCGCAATGCCAACCACAGAAATTATACTTTTATCCGCCAAAACAAACCGGGCCACCGACCGTTTCAATGGTGGGAGTTTCAATGTCTCATAAACAGATAAAGGCATAATGCTAACACAAGCACCAAGATCACACATGCAATCAACAAATTGTACTCCATCTATAGTGCAAGTGACTAAACAAAGACCGAGATCACCACATTTTTCTGGTATATCACCCATCAAAGCAGAAATTGAGCTTCCCAATGGAATAGTTTCTAAATCATGAATCTTTTCCTTGTTCATGCACAAATCCTTTAGAAACTTAGCATATTTAGAGACTTGGCAAATAGCATCAAGAAGAGGAATAGTTACCTCAACCTTTTTGAATATCTCCACCATCTTGGGATCTAGCTCCACTTGCTTTTTGGTCTTCCTTGCCAACGTGGGAAATGGAATTGGAGTAGCTTCTTGCAAGACGTTTCCATCTTTAGGAATTCTGCCCCTTGGTTAAGCAATTACTTCTTCAACTACCTCTTGGATCTCATCCTCCTCTTCAATGTCTTCTACCTCCACAACATCCTCATCTTGAGTGACATCTCTTGGGCTTGGCTTATCAGGACTCCTCTCTTGCAACTTAGTGCCAGACCTCAAGGTGATGGCATTGATGCCACCCTTGGGGTTGGGTAAAGGTTGAGAGGGTAGTGCACTAGGGATTGAGGGTTGAGTATTAGAGGTAGAGGGTGGTTCCATACAGGAAAGAAGAGCTTGGATTGTAGAGGTAAGACCATTGATGCTAGATGTTCATACCCTGGGTCGAGCTATCCGACCTAGGGAGATCGAAGACAAAGCTACCGACCTCTTCAGGTCAAGACCCCCGACCTCTTCTTTAAAAGAGTTTGGCTAAATCGACATGAGGGGCCCAAACAGGCCCAAATGAAGGGATACAGCCCAATCTAAAGGCAGTTAAAGCCTATAAAGATAAGGGCGGCTACCCAGAAGATAAGCTGACCTCACTTAAAGATAAAGATAAAGATAACTAACTTTTCTTATCTAGAAAGGTCAGCCTACACTACTATAAATACACTGGAGCACCCAGGTATAACTCATACACTGATTCTACAAAAAAACCTGCTTAAAGCCCATGCTAACTTAAGCATCAGAGTCTCTTACAAATACCACCACCCTCCGGTGACAAACGATCAGCAGCATCTCCAGCTCCACCAGTTCCACCAAGTCGGACACGACAGTTCCGGCCACCACAACAGATCTCATTCGAGATCGACCTTCAGTTTCAGGTAACCCTTGGAACATTGGCGCCGTTGCCGGGGATACTAGAAGTCATCCCTTCACCATGGCGGACGACCATGACAACGACCACGACTCTGGTTTGGTGGATAGAACGCCAAACAAAAACACGGACGCCACATCAAAAGATGTGCCTTAAAATAAGGGGGATAAACAACCCTCCAACCCAAACACAGAAATCTTGAAAGCCATCCGAGAACAACAAGAATGCCTCAAACAGCTCGAACAAGAGGCTGAACACCAGCGAGAAGCTGAAAGAGACCTCCGCAGAGAAACCAGGCGACGACGAGATCTAGAGGATAAGCTTCTAAAGCTCGAAGCTGACCTTAAGACTAGAACTAGTCACTCCAACCATGAGGATAACTCCCACAAGGACCAAGACCCCTTCAGCAAAGAGATCATGAAAGCTAAAGTTCCAAAAGATTTTATTTAATCTTAAAGCTCCTGACATGACATCATACGACGGTACCTCGGATCCCAACCATCATCTCAGCAATTTCAGGAGTAGAATGTATCTCACCGATACCTTGGATGCCGTTCGATGCAAAGCCTTCCCGACAACCCTGACAAAAGCAGCCATAAAATGGTTCGACAGTTTGCCTCCCAAGTCCATCACAAGTTTTGACGACCTAGCCAAAAAATTCTTTGTCAGATTCTCCATTCAAAAGGACAAAGCCAAACACGCCCCGAGCCTGTTAGGGATCAAGCAAGGAGAACGGGAAAGTCTCCACAATTACATGAAAAGATTCAACAAAGCATGTATGGACATACAAAGTCTGCTGATAAACCCATATTTTATGATTTATCTTGTGCTCAATTTGAGTGTTTTTATCAATTCTTCACCCACTTATTCAGATAAATTGCAAGGTTTTACTTTTCCTTCCTTATTTTATGATATATTTGAAAAACATGTTTCCTATGCTTTAAAAACATTAAATTTAATTATCCTTTATTACCATTCAATGCCGTGATTGATGCACGGAAACTTGTCTCTCAACAATTTTCCTTCGGCAAGTATACCGAATTGTCGTCAAGTAAAAACTCACAATAGAGTGAGGTCGAATCCCACAGGGATTGATTGGTCCAGCAACTTTAATTAGAGAAATGTTCTAGTTGAGTGAAGCAGAATTTGGTTTGAGAGTTGCAGGAAATTAAATGGTGGTAAAGTAAATAGTAGAAAATGTAAATGCTGAAAGTAAAGAGCTGAAAATAAATGACGGAAAGTAAATTACAGAATCTTAAATGGGAATGGGGAAGATGCTCATAAAAGTAAATTGCAGAAATTAAAGAGAATGGGTAAGATCAGAAATGGGGAATTCATTGGGCTTAGGAGATGTTGCATTCTCCGGATCAAGTTCATTTTCATCTCTTCCTCAATCAATGCGTTCATTGATCTCCTTGGCAATCTTAAGTGATCGAATTACAATTCTTTGTAATTCAATCTCTCAAATCTTGATCAATAGCCAATTTCTTGGTCAATTGCTCATGAGAAGAGATGAAGTATGGTCAATGATTATACCACATGCATTTCCAAATCAAGTGTTGGTAGAATTATAGTCACCATATCCATCCAACCCCAATTTGGTCCAACATGAGAAAGCATTTCTAGCATTATCTCTTCATTCCTCTTCCAAGGTTCAGAAGAGATCCAAGTATGAATAGCTTCTTTTCCAAGATAACTACCAAATTGGATGAATATTGAAAGCTTTCTAGCAAAATCAAGAGAAAAGATAGAAGAAGAATAATGAAAACTAATATTGATCCATCAAATTACAACAGAGCTCCCTAACCCAATGAAAGGGGTTTAGTTGTTCATAGTTCTGGAAATGGAAAAGAAAGAAAATGCAGAAAAGTAAAGATGAAGATTAAAACTAAAATTGAAACTTCAAAATTCATGAATGAAAAGTACAAAGAAAAGAAAGAGAAGGAAAAGTGTGTGAGGGGAGGGAGTCCAAAGACCCCTCTTCAATCCCCCATTCCAGAATCCCCCCTTGAATGTAAAAGCTAAGGCCCTTATATAGGCTCTCCTAAATTACAAAATGAAATTAAAAGCAATTTACAATTAAATGAAAATTCCTTTTCTAGATGCTTCTTGTGGCCTTGATTGGTTGACACTTGTAGGCTTGCTTCCTTGAGGTTGGGTGGTCCTTGAAAGAGAATCAAGTTGAGGTCCAGGTGCTAATTTCAGTGCTAACGTTAGCCACACTAACGCTACAGGTGTGACGTTAGTGCTGAAGTTAGTGTGGCTAACGTCACACTTGCTACCTAGTTGGTGTTTTTGGGGCTTAAAGGATGCCTCTGGTTTGTGCTCTAATTTCATGCCCGTTATAGAGTGTTATATATCGTTGGAAAGCTCTAAATGTCAGCTTTCTAACGCAACTGGAATCACCTCAATTGGACCTCTGTAACTCAAGTTATGCTCCTTTGAAAGGGATAGGGTTGTTGGCATAGTGGCTGGTGTTATTGGCAAACGTGAGTGCCAATAACATCCGTGATCAGGGGCTGAAAATTGCCAGGTTCTGGAGCTTAAAATTAATGTTCACCCCATACTATTATATATTGTTGGAAAGCCCTGGATGTCCACTTTCCAACACCTTTGAAAGCGCATCATTTGGAAATCTACAGCTCGAGTTACACTTTTTGGAAGGTGAAGAGGTCAGCTGGCCTTACTACAGGTTGATACCATGTTCATCTTTGCACTTTTGGGGCAGGTTTTCTCCCTCAAATTTAGTGTCCACCATGTAGTGCCATATATGCTTGAAAAGCTCTAGAATCCTACTTTCCAATGCCACTAGAATCACCTCATTTGGAGCTTTGTGGCTCAAGTTATTCTTGTTTGAAGAAGGCATGGTCAGGCTGCTGGGTGAGACTTTTGCCGACGTTAACTACCACATTAATGTAGTTAACGTGGAAGCTAACGTGGGTCTTTTTGCTTCGCAAACGTTAGTGGAGATCACCTTTTCCACTAACGTTGGCATCTCCCTTTCCTTCCACGTTAGTTCCCACGTTAATGTAGTTAACGTGGAAGCTAACGTGGGTCTTTTTGCTTCGCAAACGTTAGTGGAGATCACCTTTTCCACTAACGTTGGCATCTCCCTTTCCTTCCACGTTAGTTCCCACATTAATGTAACTAACATGGAGACTAACGTGGGTCTTCTTGCACCTTCGCTAGCGTTATTGGCACTCACTTTTGCCACTAACGCTGCTCCTTCTTCAAAGTTGATGCCATTAACGTTCCCACTAACGTTCCAACTTTCCTTCCTTCCATGTTAGTGGCCAAGTTAGTGGCACTAACATAGCCACTAATGTGGCTCTTCTCTGCTTCTTGTTACCTGAAATCAATCAAACAAAGTGCATCAAAGTCTTGCTCTTAATCATGGGATCATGCATCATCCATTTTATCATTCAATTCATGCATAATTCTCATGAAATCATTCAAAATTCATAATGTTTGCTTGAATCATGGTGTGAATGCATTTTCATCCAAATAATTGTTTATTTTCTAGAAAATTACATGAAACCACCCTAAAGCATACAAAAAATGGCTAGTAAAACTAGCCAAGATGCCCTGGCATCACAACACCAAACTTAAATCTTGCTTGTCCCCAAGCAAGAAAAGAACTATGCACAAAGAATTCTCTTAATTGGAATGTATTGAAGAATTTCTTATGATGCCTTAGTAGGTGAAGTGAATAAGTGGCAGTGGGGTGAACTCTAATTTGTATGCTTATGCAAGGATTCCAGTACTCATTAGTCCTTACATTTTGGAAGTCTTATATCTTAGAACTTTCATTCAAATGATATTATGGAAATCTCTTTATAGATTATCACCTTGAAGCAGCACTTATTTTCTAGCATTTTTCTTTTTTTTTTGGAATTTGGCCTCGACTCTAGGTGTCATGTATCAAAGCGGCTTTTTAAGATAAGCTTTCAATCAATACTCCTAAACCAGTTGGTTTAAGGTATTAGGTGTTGAAGCACCCCTTAGGATTTACTTGCTCAAGCCTCTCTCTTTGATACACATCCACCACAAGCATATAACTAGGACAATAACTCTTTGAGTTCTTGTTTCTTTCTTTTTCTTCCTAGTAATTGATGCTCAGAGCCTTGGGCTTGTTCTTTGTTTTTCTTTTTCTTTTGTTTTCTTTTGTTACTGCTTCTTAGATCAATAGATTTTTGAGAAATTTCATAATACTTCTCTAAACTTCATTTCCTGTCTATGAGCTCCCATGCAAGTTTTCACAAACATGCAACCTCAATACACAATCATACAATTAGAACCTCCACTGCTCTTAATCTTTTGCTTGCCCCAAGATTTATAAAATTCTTCAACATTTTCCTTTCAAAAGAATGATTTCTTTGTTGCATTCTTAGAGATATTGGATGCAAGTAAAATTCAAGATGATAATCACGATATCATAGCAACATGTTACAAATCAAATATCAAATTATGCTTATTCTCAAGGAGTAATCACACATGCATACAAAGAAAATAGAAGACAATCATGCAAATTAAAGTGCTTGAAATAAGTAAGAGGAGAAAGGGACTTTACCACCTTGTAGTTTATCTTCATCATTGTTGTCCTTTTCCTCCTATTCTTTCCCTTCCCACACCATACTTAGAATGATTGCTTATCCTCAAGCAACAAGCGAAACAGTGGTGATGGGGTTTATGATGGATCATGAATGTCTTAAAATAAAGTGTGAGTATGCATGTGTTTCAGCAAGCAAGATTACTGATCACAATACAAGAAGTAAAACAGGGACAATGTGGTTTCATTAATAAGTGGTGTTGGCATGGTACTTTACATGAAAGTTAAGTGGCAACACTAAACTTAGTGTGACACTCTCAATTTAGAATGTTGCAAGTACCTAGTGAAGATTGAAAATCAAATTGTTGCATGGCAACACCAAACTTAGAATGCAATCATATGCCAAATTATTGAAAGTAAAATAAGCAAAGCAAGGAAATGTTACCTACGGTTGGGTTGCCTCCCAACAAGCGCTCTTTTAATGTCATTAGCTTGACATGTTGTTCATGAATTTCTTTCTCTTCTTCCAGTTTGTTAAGAGGAATGACCTCAAGAGGAAAGAGGAGCCAGTTAATGCCCCTTGTTTTGAGTGCCTCTCCCCAGCAAGCTTTCTTTTGTTGTTAGCTTGAGTAAACTTGCTTGTTGGGGTAGGGGTGGGATGGCTTTTGGTTGACCTTTTCTTCTTCATGGATATTGTCCTTCTTTTCTTGGTCACCATCCTCTTTTTAGTGCTCATGTTGATTGCCTTCACCACCTTGCTTTCAGGATTTGGGTATTGTATGATGGGTGGAGCATCCTCTTCATCAAGAACTTCTTGAATTGGTGGTTCAATGAACTCACCCTCTATGCAACTCTCTGTTTCATTGGAGTGTGGGCTCCCTTGATTGACTTCCTCCCTTTTTCTTGACCTTTGAATGAACTCCTCTGTTTCTGGAGAGAGTGGAGTGATCTCTCTTTGTGATCTCAGCTCTTCAATGAATTGTTCTTCAGAATAGAGTTGTGCATTCTGTCTCAATTTTTCTTTATGGTCTCCTTTTTCTATTTTCTCCTCTTCGTTTGTCTTTATTATTTCTTCAAGGAGGAGTTCTATCCTAGCGAGTCTCTCTTTTTCTCTACTTTTTTTGAGCTCTTCCATGATGAGTTCCATCCTAGCAAGTCTATCTAAAGGCGGTTGGGTAGGTTGTAATGGTTGGGCGGGGTTGGCTTGTAAATGGAATTGGTTGTTTTGTGGTTGTGAGTTCTGAAAGTGGTATGACTCTTGTGGGTAGTGGATTGAGTTTTGTGGATGGTGAAATGAATTGTATGGATTTGGGATAGACTTTTATGCTGAGGCATACTCAAATGATGAAGAATTTAGGCATGTAAAACTTGGAGGTGAGGTTGGATAATTGAGAGGTGATGGCTCTTGATGAATGGGGTATGAATGAGTGGAATCTCTTTGATTTTGATCTTCCAAGCCACAACCTGAGTAGTGATCAATTTCACCAAAATATGGACCATTTTGTGGCTCTGAAAAGTACCCCATTTCATGTTCTTGATACTCCCACCCACCATGAGCATAGTAAAGTGAATCATTCTGTGGTGGTGGAGATTTTCCCATGAAATTTGATTGACTAAAATATGATGGATGCTCCTTTCTTTCCTGCAGAAAGCTCTGTCTCAAACAATAATCACCAAAAGAAATTCGAATCTCCATTATCACAGATGAGGAAATTCCCAGTGAGGCAATATCACAAACAGTTAGTTAGCAAAAGAAAATAAAGAAACAAAAGAAAAATGCTCAATCTAGTTATCCTCCAATTTAATCATTGTTGATACAAAATCAATCCCCGACAACGGCGCCATAAACTTGATGCACGGAAACTTGTCTCTCAACAATTTTCCTTCGGCAAGTATACCGAATTGTCGTCAAGTAAAAACTCACAATAGAGTGAGGTCGAATCCCACAGGGATTGATTGGTCAAGCAACTTTAATTAGAGAAATGTTCTAGTTGAGCGAAGCAGAATTTGGTTTGAGAGTTGCAAGAAATTAAATGGTGGGAAAGTAAATAGCAGAAAATGTAAATGCTGAAAGTAAAGAGCTGAAAATAAATGATGAAAAGTAAATTGCAGAATCTTAAATGGGAATGGGGAAGATGCTCATAAAAGTAAATTGCAGAAATTAAAGAGAATGGGTAAGATCAGAAATGGGGAATTCATTGGGCTTAGGAGATGTTATTCTCGGGATCAAGTTCATTTTCATCTCTTCCTCAATCAATGCGTTCATTGATCTCCTTGGCAATCTTAAGTGATCGAATTACAAGTACAATTCCTTGTAATTCAATCTCTCAAATCTTGATCAATAGCCAATTTCTTGGTCAATTGCTCATGAGAAGAGATGAAGTATGGTCACTGATTATACCACCTGCATTCCCAAATCAAGTGTTGGTAGAATTATAGTTACCATATCCATCCAACCCCAATTTTGGTCAACATGAGAAAGCATTTCTAGCATGATCTCTTCATTCCTCTTCCAAGGTTCAGAAGAGATCCAAGAATGAATAGCTTCTTTTCCAAGATAACTACCCAATTGGATGAAGATTGAAAGCTTTCTAGTAAAATCAAGAGAAAAGATAGAAGAAGAATAATGAAAACTAATATTGATCCATCAAATTACAACAGAGCTCCCTAACCTAATGAAAGGGGTTTAGTTGTTCATAGCTCTGGAAATAGAAAAGAAAGAAAGTGCAGAAAAGTAAAGATGAAGATTAAAACTAAACTTGAAACTTCAAAATTCATGAATGAAAAGTACAAAGAAAAGAAAGAGAAGGAAAAGTGTGTGAGGGGAGGGAGTCCAAAGACCCCTCTTCAATCCCCCATTCCAGAATCCCCCCTTGAATGTAAAAGCTAAGGCCCTTATATAGGCTCTCCTAAATTACAAAATGAAATTAAAAGCAATTTACAATTAAATGAAAATTCCTTTTCTAGATGCTTCTTGTGGCCTTGATTGGTTGACACTTGTAGGCTTGCTTCCTTGAGGTTGGGTGGTCCTTGAAAGAGAATCAAGTTGAGGTCCAGGTGCTAATTTCAGTGCTAACGTTAGCCACACTAACGCTACAGGTGTGACGTTAGTGCTGAAGTTAGTGTGGCTAACGTCACACTTGCTACCCAGTTGGTGTTTTTGGGGCTTAAAGGATGCCTCTAGTTTGTGCTCTAATTTCATGCCCGTTATAGAGTGTTATATATCGTTGGAAAGCTCTAAATGTCAGCTTTCTAACGCAACTGAAATCACTTCAATTGGACCTCTGTAACTCAAGTTATGCTCCTTTGAAAGGGATAGGGTTGCTGGCATAGTGGCTGGTGTTATTGGCAAACGTGAGTGCCAATAACGTCCGCGATCAGGGGCTGAAAATTGCCAGGTTCTAGAGCTCAAACTTAATGTCTACCCATACTATTATATATTGTTGGAAAGCCCTGGATGTCTACTTTCCAATGCCTTTGAAAGCGCATCATTTGGAAATCTACAGCTCGAGTTACACTTCTTGGAAGGTGAAGAGGTCAGCTGGCCTTACTACAGGTTGATACCATGTTCATCTTTGCACTTTCGGGGCAGGTTTTCTCCCTCAATATTAATGTCCACCATGTAGTGCCATATATGCTTGGAAAGCTCTGGAATCCTACTTTCCAATGCCACTAGAATCACCTCATTTGAAGCTTTGTGGCTCAAGTTATTCTTGTTTGAAGAAGGCATGGTCAGGCTGCTGGGTGAGACTTTTGCCCACGTTAACTACCACGTTAATGTAGTTAACGTGGAAGCTAACGTGGGTCTTTTTGCTTCGCAAATGTTAGTGGAGATCACCTTTTCCACTAACGATGGCATCTCTCTTTCCTTCCACGTTAGTTCCCACGTTAATGTAGTTAACGTGGAAGCTAACGTGGGTCTTTTTGCTTCGCAAACGTTAGTGGAGATCACCTTTTCCACTAACGTTGACATCTCCCTTTCCTTCCACGTTAGTTTCCACGTTAATGTTACTAACGTGGAGACTAACGTGGGTCTTCTTGTACCTTTGCTAGCGATATTGGCACTCACTTTTGCCACTAACGTTGCTCCTTCTTCAAAGTTGATGCCATTAACGTTCCCACTAACGTTCTAACTTTCCTTCCTTTCACATTAGTGGCCAAGTTAGTGGCACTAACGTAGCCACTAACGTGGCTCTTCTGTGCTTCTTGTTACCTGAAATCAATCAAACAAAGTGCATCAAAGTCTTGCTCTTAATCATGGGATCATGCATCATCCATTTTATCATTCAATTCATGCATAATTCTCATGAAATCATTCAAAATTCACAATGTTTGCTTGAATCATGGTGTGAATGCATTTTCATCCAAATACTTGCTTATTTCCTAGAAAAATGCATGAAACCACCCTAAAGCATACAAAAAATGGCTAGTAAAACTAGCCAAGATGTCCTGGCATCAGTGATTTGTGTGTTAAGTATTTTCAAGTCTCATAGGGCAGGAATGGCTTAAAGGACAAAAAGAAAACATACAAAAATAGAAGGAAAGCAAAAAAAATGGAGTTTTGAAGAAAAGGCAGCGACGCGAACGCATGGATGACGCGAACGCGTGCCTAGCGCGAAATGGCATCGTTGCAAACGCGTGACTGACGCGGACACGTGCCTTGAGCAGAACACAATTGACGTGGACACGTGACCGACGCGTACGCGTGACAAGAAAGAACTCTAAACCACGCGAACGCGTGACCCACGCGAACGCGTGACGGACGCCACGTACAGGAATCTCCAGAAAACGTCCCCAGCGATTTCTGGACCCTTTTTTGGCCCAAATCCAAGTCAGAAACATAGAATATAAGCCAGAGAATGGAATAATCAACAAGAGAGAGGATATATAACTTTCATATACACAATTTTAGGATTAGATGTAGCTTTTAGAGAGAGAGGCTCTCTCCTCTCTCTTAGGTTTTAGAATTAGGATTTCTTTTATTTTATGGTTATTACTTCAATTACAGGTTCAATATTCCTTTAATTTATTTTCTACTTTTATTTATTCTATTACTTTAATTATTATTTATCCTTTCAATTTGGCTTATGAACCTTTCCATGTTAGGATTTGAATTTATGTTTAATTGCAATTTGAGGTATTTCAGATATAAGATCGTTTTATTCTATTTATGTTATTGATGTTTTCGATTTATCCAAATTATTTTCATTCGAGTAGATTTTCTTCCCTTTTGGCTTTGGTTGATTAATTGGTAACACTTGAGTTATCAAATTCAGCTGTGGATTGAAATTGGAGTTGCTAATTAATTCGAATCGCTCTAGAGCTAGCCTTTCCACAGGAGTTGACTAGGACTTGAGGATCAATTTAATTAGTCCACTTGACTTTCCTTTATTTAGTAAGGGTTAACTAAGTGGGCGCAAAATCCAATTCTCATCACACCTGATAAGGATAACTAGGATAGGATTCCCAGTTCTCATACCTTGCCAAGAGAGTTTTCTTTATAATTATTAATTTATTTTTCTTGCTATTTAAATTACTTGTTCTTTATTTCAAAAACCCAAACATATATCTTTTTACATAACCAATAATAAATCATACCTCCCTGCAATTCCTTGAGAAGACGACCCGAGGTTTAAATACTTCGGTTATCAATTTTATTGGGTTTGCTTAAGTGACAAACAAGTTTTTGTATGAAAGGATTATTGCTTGGTTTAGAAACTATACTTGCAACGAGAATTTATTGTGAATTCTAAACCATCAATCTTCAGTTCATCAAAATGGCGCCGTTGCCGGGGAATTGCAAACGTGTGCCTTATTATTGGTTATTGCAAATATTTTATTTTGCTTGTTTATTTATTTTTATTTTTGCTTTTTAATTTTTATTAGTTACTATGAGTTCTCACCCCCGTCGGTTTGAGTTTGGTTCTAATATTGTTGAAAGGAATGGAAGCTATAACAGGAACATGCATGAAGGTCAAAAAAATCAGAGATAGACGGAGCCACGAGGATCTGATCAACCCTTTAGGCAACAACACCTTCCAAGATACCATGGACAACAACCATTCTACAATGGATGCCAAGACAATAGTTACGGTGGACCTTCTCGTGACAACCAACCCTCACCAGTATACTACAGTCAAGAGCCATTCCGAGGTGCATACCAAGATGATAGATATGGTGGACCCCCTTGTGGTTACCAACAAGCCCCATCATACGCCTATAACCCACCTCATCACCATAACTATAAACCACCACACTCACAAGCCCCCTACTACCATTCACCTCTATATGACCCTAATCCGTATCCACCCCAATTTCAATCCAATTACTCCCATGAACCACCACTTCCCTATGCACTATGTCCATATCCATCACCCCAAGAATCAAGGGAGCGTCTCAAGGAAACAGTGGAAAAATTCCATGCAACCCTTCACCAATTGAATCAAGCGATAAATCGATTACCTTCCCGACGTTCGGACACTCAGGGAACCCACATGGCTTCATGTGGACAATCTAATGAAGAACGCAACATGAATGAGATACTAGAAACTCCACTGGATAGTAAGGAGCATGATTTTGTACTAAAACAATTGGAGGAAGCTGAAATTATCGAAGAAGAAGAATTGGTTGAAGATTTAGGAGATGCTGAACCTCCATGGGAATCCAGAATTGTGGAGAATTCCGTCAAAGAATTTGCAATTAATGCTAAAGAGGATAGTGCACAGCCCCCAAAGTAGGTATCTTATGAAGAACTAGACGGAATAACTCAAGAAGCGAGTTTCCTTGATAATGATAATCATGAGTCAAGTTCTCCTAGTAATGAACTTGCATCCGCAAGTGAATTTTTTGAGATTGAAGAATATTCCCCAAATGAATACGAAGATGATGCGGAGGTAGACTTTTCTCAACCTCCAACTTATGACTTGAGTGATGAGGAAGATATCGAAGACTTTGATCAAGACGTGGTTGCAGTTGAAGAAGTTTGCAAGGAAGTGGAGGAATTTACAGAAGAACACAGGGGAGTAGAGCTTGCAAAACCACTGGAAACACCTTTTCCAAGGCCATTACCATCCAATACAAATTTCAAGTAGGTAAAATCCTTAGCCTTTATCTTTACTTTTTCACTTGAATATGGTTTGCTTGAAACAGATGGCCAGCTTAGAGCTCTTTGAAGCTTTAAGAGTAAAAGGGAAATGGTTCGTGCTCAAGGCTGGTATGCAAGATTCAATGAGGTTCCACGCTTCACTTTGAAGTGTAGGGATTGGTTTCGAGTTCGATTGCATGGGTCTCGGAAGATGTTTGGTCATCTTGGTGAGAATACAACTTCCAAACCGCCCGGCTGGAAAAATATAGATCGAAACAAAGGCGGATATAAAAGCAAGGTTTGGGATCCTGGAATCTTTTCTGACATTCAGCACCCTGGGAGCCTGAAAACCTGTTTGAATTTAATCAAAGGCTTTACATGCCTAGTTTGGGACCCCGGAAGCTATTGGCAATCCAAACAGTGGTGGAAATTTTTGGATGAATTCAAGCACAAGCCACCATAGTAGGAAGCTCAGCAAATGTCCAACTTAAGGACTTTAACCAAAAGTGCTAGGTGGGAGACAACCTACCATGGTATGATCGTTCCTATTTCAATTTTGATTATATTTCGTTTTGTTTATTTTTCAGTTTTATTTTATTCTATTTTCATTGAACCTGGAATTGTTCACAGCACCCACATTAGCATTGCATGTTGCATCCTACATAAAAAAAAAAGCGAGCCCTACGCGTGCGCATGGGCCACGCGTGGGCGTCCATTAGAAATCGGCGTAAAGATCCAACGCCCAGAAAGTTGGGCTGGAATCGTGTGGCTGGTGTGCATTTAGCACAAATTGGGCCACACGATCACGTCGGTGACGCGAAGGTGTCAACCTCATTATACCTCACCCACGCGATCGCGTCAGTAACGCGAACGCGTCACTTTCACTTCACGCACAACACGCGAAAGCGTGGGCGATGCATACGCGTCGCATGAAAATCCTTGCCCCCTAATTGGAAACAGAGAGTTGCACCAAAACGACGCTGGAATTGTGCGTCAGCACAATTCTGAGCGACGCGTCCGCGTCCCCCATGCGTACGCGTCACCTTCAATATCCCTCAACCATGCAATCGCGTTAATAACGCGTTCGCGTCATTCCCTTTTTGGCCCAATCACGCGATCGCGTGCTCCACGCGTCCGCGTGGATTTAAAATCACTAACACTCACCCACGGGAAACCCTACCCCCCCGCGTCACACTTCATCTTCTTCCTTCCTCCTCAGCACTCTCTCCTCCCTCCTCTGCAACCCACCACCGCCGACCCACCACCAGCACCGCCGCGCCGCCACCCCTGTCGCCTCAACCCCTCCTCGCGACACCCCCCTTCTTCCTTCCCTTCTTCCTCCCCTCCACGACCCTAACCCCATTGCTGCCGCCCCGTCACCGAGCCGCTCAGCACCATCGCAACCTACAAGACCTCCAGCCAACCACCACCACCCCCATTACCCTAACCAAACTCGCCCCTCTTCTCCCCTCTCTCTCATCAAACCCCACTACCGCCAAGGACCGCCGCCACACAGCCCTGCCACCACCGTGAAACCCCAGCGCCGCTGATGAGCGGATAATTTATACGCTTTTTGGCATTATTTTTAGGTAGTTTTTAGTAGGATCTAGCTACTTTTTAGTATATTTTTATTAATTTTTAAGAAAAATTTTTTATTTCTGGACTTTACTATGAGTTTGTATATTTTTTTGTGATTTTAGGTATTTTTTGGCTGAAATTGAGGGACCTGAGCAAAAATCTGATTCAGAGGCTGAAAGGACTGGAGATGCTGTTGGATTCTGACCTCCCTGCACTCAAAATGGATTTTCTAGAGCTACAGAAACCCTATTGGCAAACTCTCAATTACGTTAGAAATAGACATCTAGGGCTTTCCAGCAATATATAATAGTCCATACTTTTCCCGAGCTTTGACGATGCAAACTGGCATTCAAACGCCAACTTCCTGCCCTATTCTGAAGTTAAACGCCAGAAACAGGTTACAAACCAGAGTTAAACGCCACAAACAGGCTGTAACCTGGCGTTTAACTCCAAGGGAAGTCTCTACACGTGTAAATCTCAATGCTTAGCCCAAGCACACACTTATTTCTGCACTATTTGCACTTAGTTACTTATTTTCTGTAACCCTAGCTACTAGTTTAGTATAAAAACTACTTTTAGAGATTTATTTTACATCCAGTTTTCATATTTTGAAACTGAGACCTTTATACACATTTAGAGGCTGGCCTCACGGCCATGCCTGGACCTTTCACTTATGTATTTTCAACGGTGGAGTTTCTACACCTCGTAGATTAAGGTGTGGAGCTCTGCTGTTCTTCATGAATTAATCCAAAGTACTATTGTTTTTCTATTCAACTCAAGCTTATTCTTATTCTAAGATATTCATTTGCACTTCAACGTGTTGAATGTGATGATCCGTGACACTCATCATCATTCTCACCTATGAACGCGTGCCTGACAACCACTTCTGTTCTATCTGCAATAGCTTGAGTATGTATCTCTTAGCCTCCTGGTTCACGATTAGAGTCTTCGTGGTATAGGCTAGAATTATTGGCGGCCATTCCTGAGATCCAGAAAGTCTAAACCTTGTCTGTGGTATTTCGAGTAGGATCTAGGAAGGGATGACTGTGACGAGCTTCAAACTCGTGAGTGTTGGGCGTAGTGACAGACGCAAAACGATCAATAGATCCTATTCCAACATGATCAAGAACCAACAGATGATTAGCCGTGCGGTGACAGCGCATTTGGACCATTTTCATTGAGAGGACGAACGGTAGCCATTGACAACGGTGATCCCCCAACATAAAGCTTGCCATGGAAAGGAGTATGAATGATTGAATGAAGGCAGTAGGAAAGCAGAGATTCAGAAGGAGCAAAGCATCTCCATACACTTATCTGAAATTCTCACCAATGAATTACATAAGTATTTCTATCTTATTTTCTGTTTTAATTATATTCTAATTATCAAAATCCTATAACCATTTGAATCTGCCTGACTGAGATTTACAAGATGACCATAGCTTGCTTCAAGCTGACAATCTCCGTGGGATCGACCCTTACTCACGTAAGGTTTATTACTTGGACGACCCAGTGCACTTGCTGGTTAGTTGTACGGAGTTATGAAAAGAGTTGAGATTAAGATCGTGCGTACCAAGTTTTTGGCACCGTTTCAGAGATCACAATTTCGTGCACCAAGTTTTTAGCGCCGTTGCCGGGGATTGTTCGAGTTTGGACAACTGACGGTTCATCTTGTTGCTCAGAATAGGTAATTTTATTTTAATTTTAAGCTTTTTGTTTTTATTTTTATTTTTGAAAAAAAATTTTCAAAAATATTTTTATTTTGTTCTTCAGAATTTTTAAGAATGAATTCTAGAGTCTCATGATGATCTGTTGAAGTTTGGCTGGCTGTGAAGCCATGTCTAATCTTTTGGACCGAGGTTTCAACTTATCATCACAAGAGCTTGTTGATTTCTATCAATCTTGCTGTTGAATGTAATGATTTGCTAAATCTTGGCTGGCCATTGGCCATGTCTAGTACTATAGGCACCATGACCTTTGAGAAGGCTCTATGTGACATGGGGTCAGGGATAAACCTCATGCCCTTCTCTGTAATGGAGAAACTAGGAATCTTTGAGGTACAAGCTGCAAGAATCTCACTAGAGATGGCAGACAAATCAATGAAATAGGCTTATGGACTAGTAGAGGACGTGCTAGTAAAGGTTGAAGGCCTTTACATCCATGCTGATTTCATAATCCTAGACACTGGGAAGGATGAGGATGAATCCATCACCCTTGGCAGACCCTTCCTAGCCACAGCAAAAACTGTGATTGATGTCGACAGAGGAGAGTTGGTCCTTCAGTTAAATGAGGACTATCTTGTATTTAAGACTCAAGGTTCTCCTTCTGTAACCATGGAGAGGAAACATGAAAAGCTTTTCTCAATACAGAGTCAAACAAAACCCCCACATTCAAACTCTAAGTTTGGTGTTGGGAGGCCACAACCAAACTCTAAGTTTGGTGTTGGGAAGCCACAATCAAACTCTAAGTTTGGTGTTGAGAGGCCCCAACCCTACTCTGATTATCTGTGAGGCTCCATGAGAGCTCACTGTCAAGCTATTGACATTAAAGAAGCGCTTATTGGGAGGCAACTGACGATCGATTTTTTCTATCGGTAAAGAAATGTAAAAATATGTATTCGCGTTGTATGTATAGCTTCTAAACCAACAGAAAATCCTTTCGTACAAACGTTTTGGTTGTCACAAGTAACAAACCCCTAAATAAATTGATAACCGAAGTATTTAAACCTCGGGTCGTCTTCTCAAGGAACTGCAGGGAGGTATATTCTTATTAATGGTTATGAGTTTTGTAAATTGGGGGTTTTAAAGGTAAGGAACAAGTAATTTAAATGACAAATAAAATAAATAAATAACTGTAAAATAAACTCTTGGCAAGGTATGAAAATTCAGAAGTCCTATCCTAGTTACTCCTATGAGAATGGGGTTAATCCCACTTAGTTAACCCTTATGAAAGCAAGGTAAAGTCAAGTGAACTAATTAGTTAGATTCCCAAGTCCTATCCAACTCTTAAGGAAAGACTAGAGTTAGTGGAATACCAGTCAATTTAGCCGACATAACAACCAATCACGGATAGTTGATAACTCAAGAACTTCCAGTTAATCAATTATAGCCAATAATATGAAAAGCTAAACAAGAATCTTAGATCTGAAATACCTCAATTGCATTAATAAGAGAAAATCAATCTAAACATAAAGAGTTCATAAATCAATCTGGCAACATAAGTAATTGAATGAGAGCATTAAAGCATCTGAAAGTAAAAGAGAAATATAAAGTAAAAGGAATATTGAACCTGATGAAGACACTACAACAAATATGGGCTTTAGCAACGCCAAAATCTGCAATGCCTTAAAACCGTTCTCTTAGATGGTTTTAGACAACGGTTTTTCACAGTGTTACTGTTGAAGTTCAGTTTTCATTATTTTATAACAACAAAATAAAACCGTTCTTTTTGACTATTTTAAAGAACGGTTTTATAACCGTTACTAGAATTTGGTTTTAAGTAACGGTTTTTTAATGTTGTTTAAATAATTATACAAAAGATACGCTTAAAAACCGTTGCCAAAGTTGCTACACTTTAAAACTGTTCTCTTAGATGATTTTAGACAACGATTTTATAGTGTTGCTGTTGAAGTTTAATTTTTCATCAAGTTATAGTAATAAAATAAAACCGTTCTCTTTGACTATTTTAAAGAACGATTTTATAACCATTACAATAATTTTTTATTAAGCAACAATTTTTTAATATTTAAATAATTATACAAATTAAAAGATACATATAAAAATAGTTCTCTATAAATATTAAATTAGTAGAATACTCAAAAATTATTGTTATAAATAAATAACAAATATTATTTATAAAGAAAATAAATTTAAAATAAATTTATAATAAATATTATTTTTTGTTTCATTCTCACTTTTAAATTTAACATTTTTTTTACTTTTAAACAAATTTTTGAGAAACTCTTTATAGAACAAAACACAGAGCTTTGGTGTTTTTCCTCCTTTACTAACTCTAAATCTCTAATTATTAAATAAATTTTTATATTTTAATTATAAAATTTAATAATTATAAAATAATAAAAATTTTATATAATTTAATTTAAATAATTAATATTTTTATAATTTAATACTTTAAAGTTTATGAATAAAAAAATTAATTATATCCTAATTTTATTAAAATTAGGCACTCTTAATTCAAAAATACTCAAATCAAACCATAACCTAACCCTAATTTTTTATCTAACCCTACTTCTATTTCACACACTGCCCTCAGCACTTCCCTCACCCCCCCCCCACGTAACACACACCACATACATACACAGAGATGACAGAGAGGAAAAGAGGGAGCCTCCGTCGTGTCGCCACCGTTCAGCCCATCACCGCTGCCATGTTGCCACCGAGCCGCGGGTCACGATGGGAAGAGAGAAAGAGAGGCGCGCAGAGTTCAAAAGGAGAGAGAGAGGCCGAACGCGAGGGGGGAGGGAACCCTCATCGTTGCCGTTCGTGGAGTCTGCGCCAGCACTGTCGTCGCTGTAGCGGAGGAGCGTCCCTGTCTCTGCGAGCTGCCGCCATCAAAGCTTCTACTTCTGCTTTGTTGCTTCTGCTGTCACGCCGTCGTCCCTCTAGATATCGCTGCTTCTAAATTCCCTGTCACTAGTTCTCTGCTTCTGAATCCCCTGTCACTGGTTCTCTGCCTCCTCATTGTGGCTCAACCTCTGTTTAGGTAACTCAAATGTCTCTTATTCTGTGAGTTTAATTTATTTGGTTTCTATTTTGATTTGAAGAATTTTACAGATTAGAAGTGCAGAAGGAACCTAACCATTGCAATACTCTAACATTCTTGATCCAAATTATTTTATTTATCATCTACACTCAATATTTGTATAATGAAAAGTCCTACTGTATTGTTAAGCTTCTATTAATTTGTTAACAAAGTAGAACCCTACTGTTATAGTTAAGCTTCTACATGAATAAGCTTCTTTCAAAGAAATGGAACATGGCTCAAATATGACTTTTGATTTAGTCCCTTAACTTATTATTTAGTGTTTGTTTTGAGAAAGACAGTGTTATGTTAGTAAGGGGTTGCTTGGATGTCTTGGACTTTTTAATATTCTTATTTTAATTCCAATTGCCTTCATACTCAATTTCACCAAACTGGAACCTTTTCATACACTTACCCTGAAGCAGCTTGGTCTGATCATTGGCAAAGGTCAGTTATTCATTATTATTAGTAGCTTGACATTGTGGTTTAGTTCTTTTACTTTCATATTCATTGCATAGGACAATAATTTGTGCATTTTTTTCCTTTGAATCTACCGCTGCTTGTGCAATCTGATGATGAGAATTTTTTTTAATGGTCGAATATATGGCTAAATTTTTGCATAGGACAATAATTGGTTTCCATGTTGTGTTGTAATTGAAACCGTCTAATCTAAATAATTTTGTATTCCTTGGAAGGCCAGCGTGGAAGGAAGCTTGTGCTACTCTTCAAAAGCTCCTTTCAGGTACAAGTTGCAACCTCAATTTGTTCTTTTCTTTTACAAGTAGGACAAGGTGATTTGTGTGGTACAATATTGAAGGAATCTGGGTAGGAAAGAAAGAAAGAAATAAAAATAAAAGGAAAAGAATAAAATAGAGAAAAAATGTCATTTATTAGTTGAGCAAACAAACATTCTAATGCCTTAAACGCTACACTGGCTTCTACTTCCATTAACACTTTCACTGGTTTTGTTGGATGGAAATCTTCTTCTTTGTTTCCACATTCTAATGCCTTAAACGCTGCACTTTAACTCCCTTTCAACCCAAAACTGCACTTCTCCGTCACTTGCTCTGCCTCTTCTTCCGGTACCACAGTTTTTTCTTTCTTCTCATTATGCTCTTCATTTTGTTCAATTTAGCTTCTTTTTCTTTTTTATTTTTCTTTCAGTTCATTTATTTTTTGAAGTGGTAATGTAGCTACTTTATCTGTGTGATAATAAAGGTGACATTGCCGGTTCCTAATAGCATTTAGTTTTAACAAATTTGTTGCTTTAGATAGTGGTGCAAATTGTTATAGGGTTCTAGGAGAAGGTAATTCAGGTATTTTTGAGTCATTGAGATGAATCAATTAATGGATATTGTTGAATTTGATTGATTGAAGGCATGGAAAAAGAGGGAAAAAAGTTCTGTTAACAATTAACATTCATTTGTATGTTTTACAGAAATGAGTAATATTGTTCAAATTTGGAAGACTGTTATAAGCATTTCTTTCTCTTGATTACTCTTTCATTTTCTTGATTATACTCATTTAAGCAAGAGAAATTCATGATTTTTGTGATGATTTTATCTTCAGATCCTCTGCTGGTGAAGGCTGCCAGAGGAGAACCTGTTAGTCGGCAACCAGCAAGGATGATTTTGTCTTCATGATATATTTGAGCATTGTTTGTGTATTGACATTTGACAAATCTGTTTGTGGTATCAAATTATCTTCAAATCTTACATTTTGTTTGTGATTTTTTAGTTGGCATTGATGCTTATATTTGCAAGTTACTCCAAAACTGTTGGTTTAAGTCGATTTTGAGGAGCATAGCTACATACTTATTAACAAATACTTGAACGAATGAAACTATATAATACTACGTCTTTTCTCTTAGCTTATTATGCTATACTAGTTCAGTTCGTTGTAATTACTGTGAGGAGCATAGCTGATGTGCGGAAAACGATCCGACACAAAACTCACCGGCAAGTGCACCGGGTCGCATCAAGTAATAATAACTCACGGGAGTGAGGTCGATCCCACAGGGATTGAAGAATTGAGCAATTTTAGTTTAGTGGTTGATTTAGTCAAGCGAATCAAGATTTGGTTGAGTGATTTGTGATTTGCAGAATTTAGATTGCATGGAAAGTAAAGGGAATGGGTAAATTGCATTGAATTTAAAGAGAACTGAAATTTAAAGTGCTGAATCTTAAAGAACAAGAAATTAAATGGCAGAAACTTAGAACGCAAGAAATGTAAATTGCAGAATCTTAAAGTGCAAGAAATGTAAATGGCTTGAATGGTAAAGGGAATTGGGAATTGGATTTGCAGAAATTAAACAAGGAAAAGTAAAATTGCAACAAGCATAAGAGTGGAAGATGAATTGGATTGAATCGGATCTTGAAACAGAAATGTAAATGAGCTTGAAAGCAGTAAACAGAGAATGTAAAATGATAATTCAGATCTCAGGACCCAAGAGACTAGATAACCAAGTCTAGATCTCAATGCCTTCCTAGATCCAACAAGAACAATTGCAAAGGAAATGTAAATTGCAGAGAAAGTAGATGAAGAAGCAATTATCAAAAATGGAAATTCAATTATGCAGTAAAATTAAACAGAGAGATCTCAGGATGAGATTGAAACAGAATTCCTTCAATTCTCCAACCCAAGAACTAAGACAAGAAAAGTAAAGAGTGCTGGGCAAGAACAAGGAAGAAGAGAGATCAATTCTCCTCCCAAATTCTCTTGAATTAAAACAACAATGCTAAATGTAAAGTTGAGCTCTCTACTAAGTGCACTCAATCCAAACCGAAAAGAAAGCTCTCGAAAAACTTAAATCCTATGCTATTTATACACTTTCTTCAAATGGTCTTCAAGCCTTCAATTGGGCCTTTGCTCTTGATGGAATTGGGTTGATAGAGGCCTTGGTTGATTGCTCTTGGAGTTTGGAGAAGAACCGAAGTGAACCGGGTTTGGAATCATGAAAGCTTGAGTAAAAGTTTGAGTAAAAGTTTGAGGCAAACTTTTACTCAAACTTTTTATATCAGCCACCCCATCCTTGCTGCTACCAACGTTTGAGCCAAAGTTTGGGGTCAAACTTTTGCTCAAACGTTGGCTCCCCCTTGCACACTCATGGCGCCAATGTTTGCCAAAAAGTTTGAGGCAAACGTTGGCACAAACTTTTGCTCTCCAGGGTGTGTTGTTCATGGCGCCAACGTTTGCCAAAAAGTTTGAGGCAAACGTTGGCGCAAACTTTTGCTCTCCAGGGTGTTGATTTGTGATGCCAACGTTTGCCAAAAAGTTTGAGGCAAACGTTGGCTCAAGCTTTTCTCCCAAAAGTTTGCCAAAAAGTTTGAGGCAAACTTTTGCTCAAGCTTTTTGCCCAAAAGTTTGCACAAAAGTTTGAGGCAAACTTTTGGTCAAGCTTTTTGCTCTCTGGTTCGTTTTCACTTATTCCAAAAGTTTGAGCTAAAGTTTGAGGCAAACTTTTGCTCAAACTTTTTGTCCTCTCTTCCTCCTAGCCATTCCTTCTTGCTTCAACCTTTCTCCAAGCCTTCTTCACCTATCATTAATCAACCAAACACATCAAAGCTATGCTCAAAATCATGAGATATTCATTCTTTCATAATATGTGACAATTATAGCATAAGACCTCATGAAATTGCATTAATTCATCTATGGTTGATTAAATCAAAGGAAGCATGAAAATCTACCCAATTGGCTTGCTTATGGCTCAAGAAAGTGGATAATTCATTTGAAAACAAAAGAAAAAGACTAGTGAAACTAGGCTAAGATGACTTGTCATCACAACACCAAACTTAAAGCTTGCTTGTCCCCAAGCAAGAAAAGATTTATTGAGAAGAAAGAATGAAATGGAAGAGGATGTTCATGCTAGTAGAGTGTTATTGGAAGTTCATGGGGTCTTATGTGGATATGTAAACACTCACTTCTTATTGACTCTTAAGCCTAGAAAGTCTCCTTCAAGCTTCAAGTAACATACTGCTATGACCTCTCATTATTCCTTTATCCTTGGCTATTATTTTGTTCATAAGCTTTATTTGAGTGTCATGTCTAACAAGTTCATTGATTTCTTTATACTTGACACATTATTCACTATAGACACTTGGCTCACATTCCTTCTTAAAACATTGATGCCCAGTACCTCTTTGGGTTACTAAATGCCTTGTAGTTAGGTTGCTCTTGATAGTGGATTTTCAGCTGATGATCCCGGGTTAGTTAACCCAAGTCACCAAGTGTTGATGCACTCCAAAGAGCTTAATAATCCAAGCAGATCCTAGTACAAAGACACCACATGCATATATTCTAAGGTTCAAGCTATTGGTGTCCAGCTTTGTTTCTTTTTGTTTTCTTTTGTTCTGCCACTCTTTGGCTATTTCTTTTTCTCCCCTTTTTTCTTTTTTTTTTTATTTTTCTTTCTAACCAAGGATTTTTATTTGATTGAGATTCATAGACAGTAGGCCACTTTATACTTAGAAGGAAACATCCTAGTTCTTTTATTTACTAAGAGTGAGCTATTATACAATCACACACACATACCACCACTTACTTTTATTATACTTCTATCTAACAGAGAACTATCTCACTTCACATTCAAATATTTCTTTTATTGAATTGAAAATGCAGGGGACAAAGCATGCTTTTTGTTAAGTGAAAGTAAACACACAAGCACACATTTAGACTAGCTTACTTATTTTAAAAAAATTGATTCTACTTGTACTAGATGAACACTTTAGCAAGACATAAATCAAAGCATTTCTCAACAGCAGAAGTTAAGTATAGATACAACCTATTGGTTTACAGTTCTTTTGTTCTTCCTTCTGTTGTGCCCCTTTTGAGTTGTGGTGCATAATGTCTTCAAATGGTGGTTAGTTCCCTGCACAATTCTCAAAAGTTGCTTGCTTCTCAAGCCCTTAGTTGACTAGTTAGTATGCATGAATTGAGTGTGGCTTTTGGATTTAATTTGGTGTGGGAACACCAAACTTAATTCCTTGCCACTGTCTCTAATGCAACAGGTTGTACATTTATGAATTCTTTTGGCCTTGCTAAAGGTTATGGAACCAAAACAAAAAAAACAATTAACTGGTTGAATAATTTGTCTGATTGCTTGGATCTAGCATTATGCAGGAGGTAAGAGTATGCTTTTAAATGAGATTTTGGTGGAACACCAAACTTAGAATCCTTCATTCTCCCTTAAATTGTTTTGGTGTGCAACACCAAACTTAGATCCTTGCAATACAGACAAAACTACTCAACCTTTTTATTGAAATAGCTATGAAAAGAAAACTACCTCAGGTTGGGTTGCCTCCCAACTAGCGCTTCTTTATTGTCACTAGCTTGACATCTTGTTCTTTGATCATGGAGGCTGAAAAGCATAGTGCCTCAGCTTTTCTCCTCTTACTGTGAACTTCCTTCCGGTCTCCTTTTTGATGATCTCTAGGTGTTCAAGTGAAAGGACCCGGTTCACAGTGTAGTATTCAGATGATTGTGGGGACACCTTCATTGGTTGGGTGTTTAACACTACTTTATCCCCTGGTGAAAAGCCTTCAGTAGGGATCTTCTTGTTTCTCCACCCTCTTGGCCTCTTCTTCTTTTCTTTCTCAAAAGATACTCCTTGCCTAGGTGGTTCCTTATCTGAGATGTTGAATTTCTCATCTGGAGGTTTTGGATCTAGTCCCTCCTTGATTTCTTTGGTCTGTTGCACCATCTCTACTTCTTTCAAGCATGGATTTGGGAGTCTTGGAGCTAACTCATTGACTACCTCCTTCAAACTTTGCTCTCTGGCCTTATCCTCCGTACACTCTTCTTCTTGAGTGGACTCATGTGGGGTTTTAAAAACATGGAATGCTAGGTGCTCATCATGCACTCTTAACAACAATTCTCCTTTTTCAACATCTATCAATGCTCTGCCCGTAGCCAGGAAAGGCCTCCCCAGGATGATGGGAGTGTTAGGGTCTTCATCCATATCCAGGATGACAAAATCAGCTGGGAGAAAGAATTTTCCCACTTTTATCAACACATTCTCCACAACTCCCAGTGCTTGCTTAATGGATTTGTCAGCCATTTGGAGAACTATTCGTGTGGACTTCAGCTCAGAAATTTGAAGTTTCCTCATTAGAGACAAAGGCATCAAGTTTATACCTGCACCGAGGTCACAAAATGACTTCTCAATTGTTATGTTTCCTATGGTGCAAGGTATGTAAAAACTCCCAGGATCATCTTTCTTCTCTGGCAACTCTCTTTGGAGGATAGCACTACATTCCTTTGTCATCTCAACAATCTGTCCTTCCTTCAGGGATCTTTTCTTTGTGAGTACTTCTTTCATAAATTTGGCATATAATGGCATCTGTTCAAGTGCTTCTAAGAAAGGAATATTGATGCTGAGAGTCTTGAATATATCCAGGAATTTTGAGTATTGCTTATCCTCGTTTTCTTTTTTGAACCTCTGAGGGTACGGAAGTTTGGGGACATCTGGCTTCACCCCTTCCTTCTTCTCTTGTAGCTGTGTTTCAAGGATGTCCACATCTTTCTTTGAGCTTTTTGCATTCTTGGTCTTTCTCTCCTCTTCACTTCTCTCTTCTGTCTCTTCTTGTGGAACTTCTCTGTTGTGTTCTTCTTGATTGATGGCTTCCTTCTCCCTAGTCTTTTCACTTCCCACTATGATTGCTTTGCACTCCTCCCACTTTGTAGCTTTTCCTTTGTCCTTTGGATTGGAGATTGTATCACTTGGGAGAACATTGGTTGGCCGTTCAGCTTGTTTGGCCAATTGTCCCACTTGTCGTTCAAGGCTCTTTATGGTAGCTTCATTTCTCTCTTGCACTTTGACCAAGCTTTGAGTGGACTGAGCAATTGCTTGTATGGCTGCCTCAAGACTTGAAATTCTACTTTCATGATGGTCTATTGGTGGTATGATGGGGGTGGAATGTGGTTGCTGGAAGTTATTTGTAGGGGTAGTGTGGTAGTTTTGGGGGTTAGATGTTGGTGCGGACATGCTATTTTGATGAGTTTGTGGATTGTGGTGGGGTGGTTGATATGTATTTTGTGGTTTCTTGTATTGATTATTATTAGCATTTTGTTGGTCGTGGTTTGAGTAAGTTGTGTTTCTTGAGTTGTTTTGGTTTGAGTTTTTCTGCCACGGTTGCTGGCTGTGGGTGTGGTTATCTTCCCATCTGAGATTTGGATGGTTCTTCCAGGATGGATTGTAGGTATCACCATAAACCTCATTTTGGCCTGAGCCTTGGTTGTGCACATATTGAGGTTGTTCCTGCTGCTGATTTTCTTGGTTTTCTTCATTTTGTCCCCATGTGGTTGATGGTTGGCTTGTATTTACTGCTGCAACTTGTAAACTATCAATCTTTTTAGCCATCTGCTCGAATTGTTCTTGAATCTGCTGCTGCATTATCTTGTTTTGAGCTAGGATGGTGTCCACCCCTTCCATTTCTAACACTCCTTTCCTTAGTGATGGTTGGCATTGTCTCTGATGAGCAAAGAAGTATTGATTATTTGCCACCATATCAATGAGGTTCTGAGCTTCTTCAGCTGTCTTCATAAGTTGCATCGAGCCTCCTGCGGAATAGTCAAGTGCCTCTTGAGCTTTCATTGTCAGTCCTTCATAGAAATTTTGGAGTTTATCCCATTCATTAAACATCTCAGGAGGGCACTTTCTGATTAGAGCCTTGTATCTCTCCCATGCCTCATAGAGAGGTTCAGCATCCATCTGTGTGAATGTTTGTACTTCGGTCTTCAATCTAATAATCCTCTGAGGCGGGTAAAATTTAGCAAGGAATTTGCTCACTAGATCTTTCCAATTGTTGATGCTATCTCTTGGAAATGACTCCAACCATTGAGTGGCTTTGTCTTTGAGGGAAAATGGAAATAGCAGCAATTTGTAACTGTCAGGATGCACACCATTGGTCTTCACTGTGTTACATATCCTCAGGAAGGTGGATAGGTGCTGGTTTGGATCTTCCAAGGGGCCTCCTCCATAGGAACAGTTATTCTGCACCAAGGTGATGAGTTGTGGCTTCAATTCAAAGTTATTTGCATCGACATTTGGGGTAAGGATGCTACTCCCACAATGCCTTGGATTAGCAAGTGTATATGAAGCCAAGACTCTCCTCTGGGGTTGACCATTGTTGTTGGCCATTCTCACTGGTAGATTTGTTGGATTTGTTGAGTGTTCCTCCAATTCATGATATTCTTCATCTGATTCTTCCTCTCCAGCAACATTTTTTTCTCTTGCTTCTCTTCTTAGCCTTCGGAGGATTCTTTCGTCAGTTTCATGAAAGGTAGGGATCTCTCTTCTTGTATCTGACATACAAGCAAAACACAAGAATCACACAATACCAGAAAAGCAATAACACTTCAATCCATGGCTGAAGTGAAATATTAGTTAGCTTAGGCAAAAATTCAAACAGTTAGCGTGTTAGTCAAAAGTTAAAGAAACAGAAAAGAAAAAGTGCTTGATCTAGATCTCCACTTCACTTAATCATTGTCAATCTAATCAATCCCTGGTAACGGCGCCAAAAACTTGATGTGCGGAAAACGATCCGACACAAAACTCACCGGCAAGTGCACCGGGTCGCATTAAGTAATAATAACTCACGGGAGTGAGGTCGATCCCACAGGGATTGAAGGATTGGGAAATTTTAGTTTAGTGGTTGATTTAGTCAAGCGAATCAAGATTTGGTTGAGTGATTTGTGATTTGTAGAATTTAGATTGCATGGAAAGTAAAGTGAATGGGTAAATTGCATTGAATTTAAAGAGAACTAAAATTTAAAGTGCTGAATCTTAAAGAACAAGAAATTAAATGGCAGAAACTTAGAATGCAAGAAATGTAAATTGCAGAATCTTAAAGTGCAAGAAGTATAAATGGCTTGAATTGTAAAGGGAATTGGGAATTGGATTTGCAGAAATTAAACAAGGAAAAGTAAGATTGCAACAAGCATAAGAGTGGAAGATGAATTGGATTGAATCGGATCTTGAAACAGAAATGTAAATGAGCTTGAAAGCAGTAAACAGAGAATGTAAAATGATAATTCAGATCTCAGGGCCCAAGAGACTAGATAACCAAGTCTAGATCTCAATGCCTTCCTAGATCCAACAAGAACAATTGCAAAGGAAATGTAAATTGCAGAGAAAGTAGATGAAGAAGCAATTATCAGAAATGGAAATTCAATTATGCAGTAAAATTAAACAGAGAGATCTCAGGATGAGATTGAAACAGAATTCCTTCAATTCTCCAACCCAAGAACCAAGACAAGAAAAGTAAAGAGTGCTGGGCAAGAACAAGGAAGAAGAGAGATCAATTCTCCTCCCAAATTCTCTTGAATTAAAACAACAATGCTAAATGTAAAGTTGAGCTCTCTACTAAGTGCACTCAATCCAAACCGAAAAGAAAGCTCTCGAAAAACTTAAATCCTATGCTATTTATACACTTTCTTCAAATGGTCTTCAAGCCTTCAATTGGGCCTTTGCTCTTGATGGAATTGGGTTGATAGAGGCCTTGGTTGATTGCTCTTGGAGTTTGGAGAAGAACCGAAGTGAACCGGGTTTGGAATCATGAAAGCTTGAGTAAAAGTTTGAGTAAAAGTTTGAGGCAAACTTTTACTCAAACTTTTCATATCAACCACCCCATCCTTGCTGCTACCAACGTTTGAGCCAAAGTTTGGGGTCAAACTTTTGCTCAAACGTTGGCTCCCCCTTGCACACTCATGGCGCCAACGTTTGCCAAAAAGTTTGAGGCAAACGTTGGTGCAAACTTTTGCTCTCCAGGGTGTGTTGTTCATGGCGCCAACGTTTGCCAAAAAGTTTGAGGCAAACGTTGGCGCAAATTTTTGCTCTCCAGGGTGTTGATTTGTGATGCCAACGTTTGCCAAAAAGTTTGAGGCAAACGTTGGCTCAAGCTTTTCTCCCAAAAGTTTGCCAAAAAGTTTGAGGCAAACTTTTGCTCAAGCTTTTTGCCCAAAAGTTTGCACAAAAGTTTGAGGCAAGCTTTTGGTCAAGCTTTTTGCTCTCTGGTTCGTTTTCACTTATTCCAAAAGTTTGAGCTAAAGTTTGAGGCAAACTTTTGCTCAAACTTTTTGTCCTCTCTTCCTCCTAGCCATTCCTTCTTGCTTCAACCTTTCTCCAAGCTTTCTTCACCTATCATTAATCAACCAAACACATCAAAGCTATACTCAAAATCATGAGATATTCATTCTTTCATAATATGTGACAATTATAGCATAAAACCTCATAAAATTGCATTAATTCATCTATGGTTGATTAAATCAAAGGAAGCATGAAAATCTACCCAATTGGCTTGCTTATGGCTCAAGAAAGTGCATAATTCATTTGAAAACAAAAGAAAAAGACTAGTGAAACTAGGCTAAGATGACTTGTCATCACAACACCAAACTTAAAGCTTGCTTGTCCCCAAGCAAGAAAAGATTTATTGAGAAGAAAGAATGAAATGGAAGAGGATGTTCATGCTAGTAGAGTGTTATTGGTAGTTCATGGGGTTTTATGTGGATATGTAAACACTCACTTCTTATTGACTCTTAAGCCTAGAAAGTCTCCTTCAAGCTTCAAGTAACATACTACTATGACCTCTCATTATTCCTTTATCCTTGGCTATTGTTTTGTTCATAAGCTTTATTTGAGTGTCATGTCTAACAAGTTCATTGATTTCTTTATACTTGACACATTATTCACTATAGACACTTGGCTCACATTCCTTCTTAAAACATTGATGCCCAGCACCTCTTTGGGTTACTAAATGCCTTGTAGTTAGGTTGCTCTTGATAGTGGATTTTCAGCTGATGATCCCGGGTTAGTTAACCCAAGTCACCAAGTGTTGATGCACTCCAAAGAGCTTAATAATCCAAGCAGATCCTAGTACAAAGACACCACAGGCATATATTCTAAGGTTCAAGCTATTGGTGTCCAGCTTTGTTTCTTTTTGTTTTCTTTTGTTCTGCCACTCTTTGGCTATTTCTTTTTCTCCCTTTTTTTCTTTTTTTTTTTGTTTTTCTTGCTAACCAAGGATTTTTATTTGATTGAGATTCATAGACAGTAGGCCACTTTATACTTAGAAGGAAACATCCTAGTTCTTTTATTTACTAAAAGTGAGCTATTATACAATCACACACACATACCACCACTTACTTTTATTATACTTCTATCTAACAGAGAACTATCTCACTTCACATTCAAACATTTCTTTTATTGAATTGAAAATGCAGGGGACAAAGCATGCTTTTTGTTAAGTGAAAGTAAACACACAAGCACACATTTAGACTAGCTTACTTATTTTAAAAAAATTGATTCTACTTGTACTAGATGAACACTTTAGCAAGACATAAATCAAAGCATTTCTCAACAGCAGAAGTTAAGTATAGATACAACCTATTCGTTTGCAGTTCTTTTGTTCTTCCTTCTGTTGTGCCCCTTTTGAGTTGTGGTGCATAATGTCTTCAAATGGTGGTTAGTTCCCTGCACAATTCTCAAAAGTTGCTTGCTTCTCAAGCCCTTAGTTGACTAGTTAGTATGCATGAATTGAGTGTGGCTTTTGGATTTAATTTGGTGTGGGAACACCAAACTTAATTCCTTGCCACTGTCTCTAATGCAACAGGTTGTACATTTATGAATTCTTTTGGCCTTGCTAAAGGTTATGGAACCAAAACAAAAAAAACAATTAACTGGTTGAATAATTTGTCTGATTGCTTGGATCTAGCATTATGCAGGAGGTAAGAGTATGCTTTTAAATGAGATTTTGGTGGAACACCAAACTTAGAATCCTTCATTCTCCCTTAAATTATTTTGGTGTGCAACACCAAACTTAGATCCTTGCAATACAGACAAAACTACTCAACCTTTTCATTGAAACAGCTATGAAAAGAAAACTACCTCAGGTTGGGTTGCCTCCCAACTAGCGCTTCTTTATTGTCACTAGCTTGACATCTCGTTCTTTGATCATGGAGGCTGAAAAGCATAGTGCCTCAGCTTTTCTCCTCTTACTGTGAACTTCCTTCCGGTCTCCTTTTTGATGATCTCTAGGTGTTCAAGTGAAAGGACCCGGTTCACAGTGTAGTATTCAGATGATTGTGGGGGACACCTTCATTGGTTGGGTGTTTAACACTACTTTATCCCCTAGTGAAAAGCCTTCAGTAGGGATCTTCTTGTTTCTCCACCCTCTTGGCCTCTTCTTCTTTTCTTTCTCAAAAGATACTCCCTGCCTTGGTGGTTCCTTATCTGAGATGTTGAATTTCTCATCTAGAGGTTTTGGATCTAGTCCCTCCTTGATTTCTTTGGTTTGTTGCACCATCTCTACTTCTTTCAAGCATGGATTTGGGAGTCTTGGAGCTAACTCATTGACTACCTCCTTCAAACTTTGCTCTCTGGCCTTATCCTCCGTACACTCTTCTTCTTGAGTGGACTCATGTGGGGTTTTAAAAACATGGAATGCTAGGTGCTCATCATGCACTCTTAACAACAATTCTCCTTTTTCAACATCTATCAATGCTCTGCCCGTAGCCAGGAAAGGCCTCCCCAGGATGATGGGAGTGTTAGGGTCTTCATCCATATCCAGGATGACAAAATCAGTTGGGAGAAAGAATTTTTCCACTTTTACCAACACATTCTCCACAACTCCCAATGCTTGCTTAATGGATTTGTCAGCCATTTGGAGAACTATTCGTGTGGACTTCAGCTCAGAAATTTGAAGTTTCCTCATTAGAGACAAAGGCATCAAGTTTATACCTGCACCGAGGTCACAAAATGACTTCTCAATTGCTATGTTTCCTATGGTACAAGGTATGTAAAAACTCCCAGGATCATCTTTCTTCTCTAGCAACTCTCTTTGGAGGATAGCACTACATTCCTTTGTCATCTCAACAATCTGTCCTTCCTTCAGGGATCTTTTCTTTGTGAGTACTTCTTTCATAAATTTGGCATATAATGGCATCTGTTCAAGTGCTTCTAAGAAAGGAATATTGATGCTGAGAGTCTTGAATATATCCAGGAATTTTGAGTATTGCTTATCCTCGTTTTCTTTTTTGAACCTCTGAGGGTACGGAAGTTTGGGGACATCTGGCTTCACCCCTTCCTTCTTCTCTTGTAGCTGTGTTTCAAGGATGTCCACATCTTTCTTTGAGCTTTTTGCATTCTTGGTCTTTCTCTCCTCTTCACTTCTCTCTTCTGTCTCTTCTTGTGGAACTTCTCTGTTGTGTTCTTCTTGATTGATGGCTTCCTTCTCCCTAGTCTTTTCACTTCCCACTATGATTGCTTTGCACTCCTCCCACTTTGTAGCTTTTCCTTTGTCCTTTGGATTGGAGATTGTATCACTTGGGAGAACATTGGTTGGCCGTTCAGCTTGTTTGGCCAATTGTCCCACTTGTCGTTCAAGGCTCTTCATGGTAGCTTCATTTCTCTCTTGCACTTTGACCAAGCTTTGAGTGGACTGAGCAATTGCTTGTATGGCTGCCTCAAGACTTGAAATTCTACTTTCATGATGGTCTATTGGTGGTATGATGGGGGTGGAATGTGGTTGTTGGAAGTTATTTGTAGGTGTAGTGTGGTAGTTTTGGGGGTTAGATGTTGGTGCGGACATGCTATTTTGATGAGTTTGTGGATTGTGGTGGGGTGGTTGATATGTATTTTGTGGTTTCTTGTATTGATTATTATTAGCATTTTGCTGGTCGTGGTTTGAGTAAGTTGTGTTTCTTTAGTTGTTTTGGTTTGAGTTTTTCTGCCACGGTTGCTGGCTGTGGGTGTGGTTATCTTCCCATCTGAGATTTGGATGGTTCTTCCAGGATGGATTGTAGGTGTCACCATAAACCTCATTTTGGCCTGAGCCTTGGTTGTGCACATATTGAGGTTGTTCCTGCTGCTGATTTTCTTGGTTTTCTTCATTTTGTCCCCATGTGGTTGATGGTTGGCTTGTATTCACTGCTGCAACTTGTAAACTATCAATCTTTTTAGCCATCTGCTCAAATTGTTCTTGAATCTACTGCTGTATTATCTTGTTTTAAGCTAGGATGGTGTCCACCCCTTCCATTTCTAACACTCCTTTCCTTAGTGATGGTTGGCGTTGTCTCTGATGAGCAAAGAAGTATTGATTGTTTGCCACCATATTAATGAGGTTCTGAGCTTCTTCAGTTGTCTTCATAAGTTGCATCGAGCCTCCTGCGGAATAGTCAAGTGCCTCTTGAGCTTTCATTGTCAGTCCTTCAGAGAAATTTTGGAGTTTATCCCATTCATTAAACATCTCAGGAGGGCATTTTCTGATTAGAGCCTTGTATCTCTCCCATGCCTCATAGAGAGGTTCAGCATCCATCTGTGTGAATGTTTGTACTTCGGTCTTCAATCTAATAATCCTCTGAGGCGGGTAAAATTTAGCAAGGAATTTGCTCACTAGATCTTCCCAATTGTTGATGCTATCTCTTGGAAATGACTCCAACCATTGAGTGGCTTTGTCTTTGAGGGAAAATGGAAATAGCAGCAATTTGTAACTGTCAGGATGCACACCATTGGTCTTCACTGTGTTACATATCCTCAGGAAGGTGGATAGGTGCTGGTTTGGATCTTCCAAGGGGCCTCCTCCATAGGAACAGTTGTTCTGCACCAAGGTGATGAGTTGTGGCTTCAATTCAAAGTTATTTGCATCGACATTTGGGGTAAGGATGCTACTCCCACAATGCCTTGGATTAGCAAGTGTATATGAAGCCAAGACTCTCCTCTGGGGTTGACCATTGTTGTTGGCCATTCTCACTGGTGGATTTGTTGGATTTGTTGAGTGTTCCTCCAATTCATGATATTCTTCATCTGATTCTTCCTCTCCAGCAACATTTTTTTCTCTTGCTTCTCTTCTTAGCCTTCGGAGGATTCTTTTGTCAGTTTCATGAAAGGTAGGGATCTCTCTTCTTGTATCTGACATACAAGCAAAACACAAGAATCACACAATACCAGAAAAGCAATAACACTTCAATCCATGGCTGAAGTGAAATATTAGTTAGCTTAGACAAAAATTCAAACAGTTAGCGTGTTAGTCAAAAATTAAAGAAACAGAAAAGAAAAAGTGCTTGATCTAGATCTCCACTTCACTTAATCATTGTCAATCTAATCAATCCCCGGCAACGGCGCCAAAAACTTGATGTGCGGAAAACGATCCGACACAAAACTCACCGGAAAGTGCACCGGGTCGCATCAAGTAATAATAACTCACGGGAGTGAGGTCGATCCCACAGGGATTGAAGGATTGAGCAATTTTAGTTTAGTGGTTGATTTAGTCAAGCGAATCAAGATTTGGTTGAGTGATTTGTGATTTGCAGAATTTAGATTGCATGGAAAGTAAAGGGAATGGGTAAATTGCATTGAATTTAAAGAGAACTGAAATTTAAAGTGCTGAATCTTAAAGAACAAGAAATTAAATGGTAGAAACTTAGAACGCAAGAAATGTAAATTGCAGAATCTTAAAGTGCAAGAAATGTAAATGGCTTGAATTGTAAAGGGAATTGGGAATTGGATTTGCAGAAATTAAACAAGGAAAAGTAAAATTGCAACAAGCATAAGAGTGGAAGATGAATTGGATTGAATCGGATCTTGAAACATAAATGTAAATGAGCTTGAAAGCAGTAAACAGAGAATGTAAAATGATAATTCAGATATCAGGACCCAAGAGACTAGATAACCAAGTCTAGATCTCAATGCCTTCCTAGATCCAACAAGAACAATTGCAAAGGAAATGTAAATTGCAGAGAAAGTAGATGAAGAAGCAATTATCAGAAATGGAAATTCAATTATGCAGTAAAATTAAACAGAGAGATCTCAGGATGAGATTGAAATAGAATTCCTTCAATTCTCCAACCCAAGAACCAAGACAAGAAAAGTAAAGAGTGCTGGGCAAGAACAAGGAAGAAGAGAGATCAATTCTCCTCCCAAATTCTCTTGAATTAAAACAACAATGCTAAATGTAAAGTTGAGCTCTCTACTAAGTGCACTCAATCTAAACCGAAAAGAAAGCTCTCGAAAAACTTAAATCCTATGCTATTTATACACTTTCTTCAAATAGTCTTCAAGCCTTCAATTGGGCCTTTGCTCTTGATGGAATTGGGTTGATAGAGGCCTTGGTTGATTGCTCTTGGAATTTGGAGAAGAACCGAAATGAACCGGGTTTGGAATCATGAAAGCTTGAGTAAAAGTTTGAGGCAAACTTTTACTCAAACTTTTCATATCAGCCACCCCATCCTTGCTGCTACCAACGTTTGAGCCAAAGTTTGGGGTCAAACTTTTGCTCAAACATTGGCTCCCCCTTGCACACTCATGGCGCCAACGTTTGCCAAAAAGTTTGAGGCAAACGTTGGCGCAAACTTTTGCTCTCCAGGGTGTGTTGTTCATGGCGCCAATGTTTGCCAAAAAGTTTGAGGCAAACGTTGGCGCAAACTTTTTCTCTCCAGGGTGTTGATTTGTGATGCCAACGTTTGCCAAAAAGTTTGAGGCAAACGTTGGCTCAAGCTTTTCTCCCAAAAGTTTGCCAAAAAGTTTGAGGCAAACTTTTGCTCAAGCTTTTTGCCCAAAAGTTTGCACAAAAGTTTGAGGTAAACTTTTGGTCAAGCTTTTTGCTCTCTGGTTCGTTTTCACTTATTCCAAAAGTTTGAGCTAAAGTTTGAGGCAAACTTTTGCTCAAACTTTTTGTCCTCTCTTCCTCCTAGCCATTCCTTCTTGCTTCAACCTTTCTCCAAGCTTTCTTCACCTATCATTAATCAACCAAACACATCAAAGCTATGCTCAAAATCATGAGATATTCATTCTTTCATAATATGTGACAATTATAGCATAAAATCTCATGAAATTGCATTAATTCATCTATGGTTGATTAAATCAAAGGAAGCATGAAAATCTACCCAATTGGCTTGCTTATGGCTCAAGAAAGTGCATAATTCATTTGCAAACAAAAGAAAAAGACTAGTGAAACTAGGCTAAGATGACTTGTCATCAATAACTATATACTTATTAATGCTTATTATGCTATACTAATTAGTTTAGTGAGATTGTATTATTATTAGTTATTATTGATGGATCACGTGAATTAACCTCAATTTCTTTTGGGTTATTAACTCACCTGGTGTGGAACTTCTTAGTTTATGCATTTTTATTTTAACCAAGAGATTTATTCTTTCATGTAGGTAGGTTCTTTCAACCAAAGCACTCTAGCTTCTCAAGCAAAGAACATGGTCTCTGCTCCCATCCTTTTCATTCTTTTTTTTTCTTAATTCATAATTAAGGAAGATACTAATATACTTGAGTTTTTTCTAACTTAGCCTTTGCTCATTGGGTTCAAGTCAGAACTTTTATAGCATGAAGTATATATTGTCTTTAAATTCGCCAGACAAGGTTGGTACATAACTTTGTGTTTGTCTTTTTAATGCTTATTATTCAGGTATTCTAATTTGCCAAAAATGTTTATACAGATAAAGATCAGATTTAAGATTCTTTCTAATTCTTTATGTGGAGCAGTTACCATTAAAGCCAAGAGAGTCCACTCGAGCTGGGTTACCACACCAACTTTGTTGAAGAAAAATGAAGAAATTGTCACCCTTAGGCTATAGTATTTTTGTATTTTGAAAAATGATGATGATATAAGTAAAAGTAGTTATGACCTAGACTAGTATTATGTTATTTTGCAATGATGATATATTGTGATTGTGGATCTTATAACAATTTTTATAAGTCAAATTTGTTGGTAAATGTTCAATTAGTTTTCTTTAGTAATTTGATTTAAATAGTTTAGATTATTTATTGACACTAAATTAAAAAAAAAGTTAGAACTATTTTTATTCATGAGAAAACTATTGTAAATAAAGAATTATATATTACAAAAAACCGTTGTCAAAAGTTACAAAAGGCAATGGTGTTAAAACCGTTGTCAAAGACAACTAAAAAATGAGAATAGTATTAAAACCGTTGCCAAAAATGATACTATTGGCAATGCTTTAAAACCGTTGGCTTTGTGAATAATAAAACTACAACAGTTTAAAACCGTTGCCTATCCAGTTATGGATTTAACCCGTTATGTCATGAAAGAGAACGGTTTAAAACCGTTGCTTATTGAGTAACGGTTCGTTGTATAAAATTTTCTTTCAAAACCGTTGTCTATGCTAGTAACTTTGGCAACGGTTATTTTGTTACCGTTGCCTTAGGTAAAAAACCGTTGCCTTTGAGCATTGGCAACGGCCGCATATACCACAGGTCAAAAACCGTTGCCAAAGCGTTGCCTAAAGTTTTAGGAACGGTTTTTCAATCTACGGCAACGGTTTTTGACCGTTGCGAAAACCCTTATTTGTTGTAGTGAGAGTTGAAATTCTAAATCCTTAAGAGGAATCTTAATCCTAAAACCTAAGAGAGAGGAGAGAACCTCTCTCTCTAAAAACTACATCTAAACTATGAAAAGTAAATAATTGAAGGCCTCCTCATAAATGGATGCATTCCCCACTTTATAACCTCTAATCTGTGCTTTTTGGACTTGGATCTGGGCCAAAAAGGGTTTCAGAAATCGCTGGCAGCGTTTTCTGCAGTTTCTGGTACGTGGCATCTGTCACGCGTCCGTGTGGGTCACGCGGTCGCGTCATCTGGAGTTTTTCTTATCACGCGTTCGCTTCGGTCATGTGTCCGCGTCATCTGTGTTCTGCTTAAGGCGTGCGTCCGCATCAGTCACGCGTTCGTGTCGCTTCTTTTTCGCGCTAGGCATGCGGCCGCGTCGTCCATGCGTTCGCGTCACTGCCAGTTTCTTCAAAAAATCCATTTTGTGCTTTCCTTACATTTTTGTATGTTTCCTTTCCATCCTTTAAGTCATTCCTGCCTTAGAAGATCTGAAACTATTCAACACACAAATCACGGCATCGAATGGTAATAAAGGGTAATTAAAATAATTATTTTTAAAGCATAGGAAACATGTTTTTCACATAATAAGGAAGGAAAAGTAAAACCATGCAATTTACATGAATAAGTGGGTGAAGGGTTGAATAAATCACTTAAATTGAGCACAATATATATCATAAAATATGGGTTTATCAGCAACCCAATGTTATTTAATTATATCTATTTATTTTTCATTGTCATTTTATGTTTTCTGTAGGTTGATGATCATGTGAAGCCACAAAAACAACTGAAAAATCAAAAACAGAATGAAAAATAGCATTAAAAATAGCACACCCTGGAGGATAAGCTTATTGCCGTTTAAACGCCAGTAAGTAGCATCAGACTGGCGTTTAACGCCAGAAAGAAGCATCAAGCTGGCGTTAAACGCCAAAAATAAGCTACAAGCTGGCGTTAAATGCCAGAAACAAGCTACAAGCTGGCATTAAATACTAGAAACAGGCTACAGTTTGGCGTTAAACGCCAGAAACAAGCTACAAGATGGCGTTAAACGCCAGAAACAGGCTACAGTTTGGCGTTTAATGCCAGAAACAAGCAGCAGTCTGGCGTTAAATGCCAGGATTGCACTCTAAGGGCGTTTACACGCCTAAATGGAGCAGGGATGATAAGTCCTTGACCCCTCAGGATCTGTGGACCCCACAGGATCCCTACCTATCCTACCTCTCTCTCTCTCTCTCTCTCTCTCTCTCTCTCTCTCTCTCTCTCTCTCTCTCTCTCTCTCTCTCTCACTCTCCCACCTTTTTATAACACTCTTTCCCAAATACCCTTCACCAATCACCTCCATCACCTCTTCACCAATCACATCCATCCACTCTTTCCCAAAAACTCCACCTACCTCCAAATTCAAAATCCTTTCTCTCCCAAACCCAACCCTAATACACGAAACCTAACCCTCTCCCCACCCCTATATAAACCCCTCACCACTCCTTCATTTTCACACACTACAACCACTACTTCTACCCCTTGGCTGAAACACATATCTCCCTCTATCTCCTCCATTTTCTTCTTCTTCTACTACTTTCTTTCTTTTTTTTCTCGAGGACGAGCAAACCTTTTAAGTTTGGTATGGTAAAAGCATTGCTTTTGTTTTTTCATAACCATTTATGGCATCTAAGGTCAGAGAAACCTCAAGAAAGAGAAAAGGGAAGGCAATTGCTTCCATCTCTGAGTCATGGGAGATGGAGAGATTCATCTCAAAGGTCCATCAAGACCACTTCTATGAAGTTGTGGCCAAGAAAAAGGTGATCCCTGAGGTCCCTTTCAAGCTCAAAAGGAGTGAGTATCCAGAGATCTGACATGAGATTAGAAGAGGAGGATGGGAAGTTCTCTCCAATCCTATTCAACAAGTCGAAATCTTGATGGTTCAAGAGTTCTATACAAATGCATGGATCACTAGGAACCATGATCAAAGTATGAACCCGAACCCAAAGAATTGGCTTACAATGGTTCGGGGGAAATACTTAGATTTCAGTCCAGAAAATGTAAGGTTGGCATTCAACTTGCCAATGATGCAAGAAAACGCACGCCCCTACACTAGAAGGGTCAACTTTGATCAAAGGTTGGACTAAGTCCTCATGGACATATGTGAGGAAGGAGCTCAGTGGAAAAGAGACTCAAGAGGCAACCCAGTTCAATTGAGAAGACCGGACCTTAAGCCTGTGGCTAGAGGATGGTTGGAGTTCATCCAACGCTCTATCTTTCTTACTAGCAACCGATCCGAAGTAACTGTGGATCGGGCCATCATGATCCATTGTATCATGATTGGGGAGGAAGTGAAAGTTCATGAGATTATACCTCAAGAACTCTACAAGGTGGCTGACAAGTCTTCCACTTTGGCAAGGTTAGCCTTTCCTTACCTCATTTGTCACCTCTGCAATTCAGCAGGAATTGACATAGAGAAAGATACCTTCATTGATGAGGACAAGCCCATCACTAAGAAAAGGATGGAGCAAACAAGAGAGCCCACTCATGGATCTCAACAAGAGCATGAGGGAATTCCTCATCATGAAATCCATGAGATGCCTCAAAGGATGCACTTTCCTCCACAAAACTATTGGGAGCAAATTAACACCTCCCTAGGAGAATTAAGTTCCAACATGGGACAACTAAGGGTGGAGCACCAAGAGCATTCCATCCTCCTTCATGAAATTAGAGAAGACCAAAGAGCCATGAGGGAGGAGCAACAAAGGCAAGGAAGAGACATTGAGGAGCTCAAGCACTCTATAAGATCTTCAAGAGGAGGAACTAGCCGCCATCACTAAGGTGGACCCGTTCCTTAATTTCCTTGTTCCTTATTTTTCTATTTTTCATTTTTTATGCCTTATGTTTTATTTATGTTTGTGTCTTATTACATGATCACTAGTGTCTAAGTGTCTATGCCTTAAAGCTATGAATGTCCTATGAATCCATCACCCTTCTAAAATGTAAAATGTTTTAATTACAAAAGAACAAGTACATGATTTCGAATTCATCCTTGAAATTAGTTTAATTATTTTGATGTGGTGACAATTCTTTTTGTTTTCTGAATGAATGCTTGAACAGTGCATATGTCTTTTGAATTTGTTGTTTATGAATGTTAAAATAGTTGGCTCTTAAAAGAATAATAAAAAAGGAGAAATGTTATTGATAATCTGAAAAATCATAAAATTGATTCTTGAAGCAAGAAAAAGCAGTGAAAAACAAGGCTTGCGAAAAAAAAAGGGAGCGAAAAAAATAAAAAAAAAAGAAAGAAAAAGAAAAAGCAAGCAGAAAAAGCCAATAGCCCTTTAAACCAAAAGGCAAGGGTAAAATAAAAAGGATACAAGGCTTTGAGCATCAGTGGATAGGAGGGCCTAAAGGAATAAAATCATGGCCTAAGCGGCTAAACTAAGCTGTCCCTAACCATGTGCTTGTGGCGTAAAGGTGTCAAGTGAAAACTTGAGACTGAGCGGTTAAAGTCGTGGTCCAAAGCAAAAAGAGTGTGCTTAAGAACCCTGGACACCTCTAATTGGGGACTCTAGCAAAGTTGAGTCACAATCTGAAAAGGTTCACCCAGTTTTGTGTCTGTGGCATTTATGTATCCAGTGGTAATACTAGAAAACAAAGTGCTTAGGGCCACGGCCAAGACTCATAAAGTAGCTGTGTTCAAGAATCAACATACTGAACTAGGAGAATCAATAACACTATCTAAATTCTGAGTTTCTATAGATGCCAATCATTCTGAACTTTAAGGGATAAAGTGAGATGCCAAAACTGTTCAGAGGCAAAAAGCTACTAGTCCCGCTCATCTAATTGGAGCTAAGTCTCATTGATATTTTGGAATTTATAGTATATTCTCTTCTTTTTATCCTATTTGATTTTTAGTTGCTTAGGGACAAGCAACCATTTAAGTTTAGTGTTGTGATGAGCAGATAATTTATACGCTTTTTAGCATTGTTTTTAGGTAGTTTTTAGTAGGATCTAGCTACTTTTTAGTATATTTTTATTAGTTTTTAAGCAAAAATTACATTTCTGGACTTTACTATGAGTTTGTGTATTTTTCTATGATTTCAGGTATTTTCTGGCTGAAATTGAGGGACCTGAGCAAAAATCTGATTCAGAGGCTGAAAGGACTGCAGATGCTGTTGGATTCTGACCTCCTTGCACTCGAAATAGATTTTCTGGAGCTACAGAAACCCAATAGGTGCGCTCTTAATTGCGTTGGAAATTAGACATCCAGGGCTTTCCAGAAATATATGATAGTCTATACTTTTCTGAATTTTAACAACGCAAACTGGCGTTCAAACGCCAACTTCCTGCCCTATTCTGAAGTTAAATGCCAGAAACAGGTTACAAACCAGAGTTAAACGCCACAAATAGGCTGCAACCTGGCGTTTAACTCCAAGAGAAGTCTCTACACGTGTAAAGCTCAATGCTCAGCCCAAGCACACACCAAGTGGGCCCCGGAAGTGAATTTCTGCACTATCTGCACTTAGTTACTTATTTTCTGTAACCCAAGCTACTAGTTTAGTATAAAAACTACTTTTAGAGATTTATTTTACATCAATTTTTCATATTTTGAAACTGAGACCTTTGTACACGTTTGGAGGCTGGCCTCACGGCCATGCCTAGACCTTTTACTTATGTATTTTCAACGGTGGAGTTTCTACACCTCAGAGATTAAGGTGTGGAGCTCTGCTGTTCTTCATGAATTAATGCAAAGTACTATTGTTTTTCTATTCAACTCAAGCTTATTCTTATTCTAAGATATTCACTCGCACTTCAACCTGTTGAATGTGATGATCCGTGACACTCATCATCATTCTCACCTATGAATGCGTGCCTGACAACCACTTCCGTTCTATCTGCAATAGCTTGAGTGTGTATCTCTTAGCCTCCTGGTTCACGATCAGAGTCTTCGTGGTATAGGCTAGAATTATTGGCGGCCATTCCTGAGATCCGAAAAGTCTAAACCTTGTTTGTGGTATTCCGAGTAGGATCTGGGAAGGGATGACTGTGATGAGCTTCAAACTCGCGAGTGTTGGGTGTAGTGACAGACGCAAAAGGATCAATGGATCCTATTCCAACATGATCGAGAACCGACAGATAATTAGCCGTGCGGTGACAGCGCATTTGGACCATTTTCACTGAGAGGACGGATGGTAGCAATTGACAACGGTGATCCCCCAACATAAAGCTTGCCATGGAAAGGAGTATAAATGATTGAATGAAGGCAGTAGGAAAGCAGAGATTCAGAAGGAGCAAAGCATCTCCATACACTTATCTGAAATTCTCACCAATGAATTACATAAGTATTTCTATCTTATTTTATGTTTTAATTATATTCTAATTATCAAAATCCCATAACCATTTGAATCTGCCTGACTGAGATTTACAAGATGACCATAGCTTGCTTCAAGCTGACAATCTCCGTGGGATCGACCCTTACTCACGTAAGGTTTATTACTTGAACGACCCAGTGCACTTGCTGGTTAGTTGTGCGGAGTTATGAAAAGAGTTGAGATTAAGATTGTGTGTACCAAATTTTTGGCGCTATTTCAAAGATCACAATTTCGTGCACCAGCCCCCGTGTCAACCACCCAACCCAACACCATCTCTCTGAGCCCTAATTCTATTCCTCTACCCACCAGGTTCTGCCAAACAGCGATTCCTCTTTCCGTTAGTTAGTTTTTTTCGAATTATGTTCAAATTAGGATAGTTAGAGATGCATGATCGTAGTGGATTTTAGGTGGTTAGGTAGCTAGGATGTGGTTAGTGGATTTAAGCCTGATAATTGCGCCGTTCTTGTTATTTGCTTAACCTGTTTTTATCTGATTTGCAATTCTGAATTAGCTGTGATGATGATGTTGTTCATATGTTGCTCTTTCATGTTTGATGCTGCTGTTACACTGTTCTTTAATTTGTTAATCTTTTTAGCACTATTTAATGTCATATGAACTGATTTTCTTGCTGTTTATTACCCGAAAACATTCAATTTTAGCCGGAATGCTGCCCAAAATTTTTTTGAGCAAATTGTTTCACTCAACTCCTGTTCATGAATTGGTTTTGGCAATTTCAAGTTTTGCACTGTTTGGTTTCAAGCTAGCCAATTCATGAATGAATGGGCTTGCATTCTTGATGTGCGGAAAACGATCCGACACAAAACTCACCGGCAAGTGCACCAGGTCGCATCAAGTAATAAAAACTCACGGGAGTGAGGTCGATCCCACAGGGATTGAAGGATTGAGCAATTTTAGTTTAGTGGTTGATTTAGTCAAGCGAATCAAGATTTGGTTGAGAGATTTGTGATTTGCAAAATTTAAATTGCATAGAAAGTAAAGGGAATAGGTAAATTGCATGAAATTAAAGAGAACTGAAATTTAAAGTGCTGAATCTTAAAGAACAAGAAATTAAATGGCAGAAACTTAGAACGCAAGAAATGTAAATTGCAGAATCTTAAAGTGCAAGAAATGTAAATGGCTTGAATTGTAAAGGGAATTAGGAATTGGATTTGCAGAAATTAAACAAGGCAAAATAAAATTCAACAAACATAAGAGTGGAAGATGAATTGGATTGAATCGGATCTTGAAACAGAAATGTAAATGAGCTTGAAAGCAGTAAACAGAGAATGTAAAATGATAATTCAGATCTCCGGACCCAAGAGACTAGATCACCAAGTCTAGATCTCAATGCCTTCCTAGATCCAACAAGAACAATTGCAAAGGAAACGAAGAATTGTAAATTGCAGAGAAAGTAGAAGACAGAAGCAATTAACCAAATGGAAATTCAATTATGCAGTAAAATGAAACAGAGAGATCTTAGGATGAGATTGAAACAGAATTCCTTCAATTCTCCAACCCAAGATCCAAGACAATTGTAATTGAAATTGAAAGCATGAAAACTAAGAGGAAGGGAATTCAATTCTCCTTCCCCGAGACTTAGAAATTAAAATTCACTCAACACCAAAAGCTCTCCGAAAACTCTTTATGAAAACTAAAAGGAAAAGCACTCTTAAAAACTTAAATCTAAAGCTATTTATACACTTTCTTCAAATGGTCTTCAAGCCTTGAATTGGGCCCTTGCTCTTGATGGAATTGGGTTGATAGAGGCCTTGGTTGAGTGCTCTTGGAGTTGGAGAAAGAACCGAAGTGAACCGGATTGGGAATTATAAAAGCTTGAGTAAAAGTTTGAGTAAAAGTTTGAGGCAAACTTTTACTCAAACTTTTCATATCAGCCACCCCATCCTTGCTGCTACCAACGTTTGAGCCAAAGTTTGGGGTCAAACTTTTGCTCAAACGTTGCCTCCCCCTTGCACACTCATGGCGCCAACGTTTGCCAAAAAGTTTGAGGCAAACGTTGGCGCAAGCTTTTGCTCTCCAGGGTGTGTTGTTCATGGCGCCAACGTTTGCAAAAAAGTTTGAGGCAAACGTTGGCGCAAACTTTTGCTCTCCAGGGTGTTGATTTGTGATGCCAAAAGTTTGCCAAAAAGTTTGAGGCAAACTTTTGCTCAAGCTTTTTGCCCAAAAGTTTGCCAAAAAGTTTGAGGCAAACTTTTGCTCAAGCTTTTTGCCCAAAAGTTTGCACAAAAGTTTGAGGCAAACTTTTGGTCAAGCTTTTTGCTCCCTGGTTCGTTTTCACTTATTCCAAAAGTTTGAGCTAAAGTTTGAGGCAAACTTTTGCTCAAACTTTTTGTCCTCTCTTCCTCCTAGCCATTCCTTCTTGCTTCAACCTTCCTCCAAGCTTTCTTCACCTATCATTAATAAACCAAACACATCAAAGCTATGCTCAAAATCATGAGATATTCATTCTTTCATAATATGTGACAATTATAGCATAAAACCTCATGAAATTGCATTAATTCATCTATGGTTGATTAAATCAAAGGAAGCATGAAAATCTACCCAATTGGCTTGCTTATGGCTCAAGAAAGTGCATAATTCATTTGAAAACAAAAGAAAAAGACTAGTGAAACTAGGCTAAGATGACTTGTCATCACAACACCAAACTTAAAGCTTGCTTGTCCCCAAGCAAGAAAAGATTTATTGAGAAGAAAGAATGAAATGGAAGAGGATGTTCATGCTAGTAGAGTGTTATTGGTAGTTCATGGGGTTTTATGTGGATATGTAAACACTCACTTCTTATTGACTCTTAAGCCTAGAAAGTCTCCTTCAAGCTTCAAGTAACATACTGCTATGACCTCTCATTATTCCTTTATCCTTGGCTATTATTTTGTTCATAAGCTTTATTTGAGTGTCATGTGTAACAAGTTCATTGATTTCTTTATACTTGACACATTATTCACTATAGACACTTGGCTCACATTCCTTCTTAAAACATTGATGCCCAGCACCTCTTTGGGTTACTAAATGCCTTGTAGTTAGGTTGCTCTTGATAGTGGACTTTCAGCTGATGATACCGGGTTAGTTAACCTAAGTCACCAAGTGTTGATGTACTCCAAAGAGCTTAATAATCCAAGCAGATCCTAGTACAAAGACACCACAGGCATATATTCTAAGGTTCAAGCTATTGGTGTCTAGCTTTGTTTCTTTTTGTTTTTCTTTTGTTCTGTTGCCATTTTTGGCTTTTTCTTTTCTCTCTTTTTTTTTGTTTTTCTTTTTAACCAAGGATTTTTATTTGATTGAGATTCATAGACAGTAGGCCACTTTCTACTTAGAGGGAGACATCCTAGTTCTCTTATTCACTAAAAGTGAGTTATCATACAATCACACATACATACCACCACTTACTTTTATTGTACTTCTATCTAACAGAGAACTATCTTACTTCACATTCAAACATTTCTTCTTATTGAATTAAAAATGCAGGGGACAAAGCATGCTTTTTGTTAAGTGAAAGTAAACATACAAGCACACACTTAGACTAGCTTACTTATTTTAAGAGTGATTCTACTTGTACTAGATGAACACTTTAGCAAGACACAAGTCAAAGCATTTTTCAACAGCAAGAGTTAAGTGTAGATACAACCTATTGGTTTGCAGTTCCTTTGTCCTTCCTTCTGCTGTGCCCTTTTTGAGTTATGATGCATAGTGTCTTCAAATGGTAGTGAATTCCCTGCACAATTCTCAAAAGTTGCTTGCTTCTCAAGCCCTTAGGTAATTGGTTAGTGTGCAAGACTTTCTTATAGGCTTTTGAACTTACTTTGGTGTGTGAACACCAAACTTAGTCCCTCGCCACTGCCTCTGATGCATCAAGTTAACCACATGTGAAATCCTTGTGTCTTTGCTAAAGGCAATAAAACTAAAAACTAGAAACAGACAATGATTAAATGATTTATCTGATTGCTTGGAGCTAGCAACCCTTTATGCAGAAGGTGAGAATGTGTTTGTAAATGAGATTTCAGTGGAACACCAAACTTAGAATCCTTCATTCTCCCTTAAATTGTTTTGGTGTGCAACACCAAACTTAGCTCCTTACAATACAGGTGAATCTACTTAACCTTTTTATTGAACTAGCTATGAAAAAAAAAAGAACTACCTCAGGTTGGGTTGCCTCCCAACAAGCGCTCTTTTAATGTCACTAGCTTGACATCCTTCATTCTTTGATCATGGGGGCTGAAAATCATAGTGCCTCAACTTTTCTCCTCTTACTGTGAACTTCCTTCCAGTCTCTTCTTTGATGATCTCTAAGTGTTCAAGTGAAAGGACCCGGTTCACAGTGTAATATTCAAATAATTGTGGAGACATCTTCATTGGTTGTGTGTTTAACACTACTTTATCCCCTGGTGAAAAGCCTTCAGTGGGGATTTTCTTGTTTTTCCACCCTTTTGGCCTCTTCTTCTTCTCTTCTTTCTTAGGAGATGATTCATGCCTTGGTGGTTCTTTATCTGGAATGTTGAGGTTCTCATCTGGGGGTTTTGGATCTAGTTCCTCCTTGATTTCTTTGGTCTGTTGCACCATCTTTACTTCTTTCAAGCATGGATGTAGAAGTCTTGGAGTTAACTCATTGAATGCCTCCTTCAAGCTTTGATCCGTGGCCTTATCCTTCATACAATCTTCTTCTTGAGTGGGCTCATGTGGGTTTTTAAAAACATGGAATGCTAGGTGCTCATCATGCACTCTCAGCAACAATTCCCCTTTTTCAACATCTATCAGTGCTCTGCCCGTAGCAAGAAAAGGCCTCCCTAGGATGATGGGGGTGTTAGGGTCCTCCTCCATGTCCAAAATGATAAAATCAGCTGGGAGAAGGAATTTCTCCACTTTTACCAATACATTCTCTACAACTCCAACTGCTTGCTGGATGGATTTGTCAGCCATTTCAAGGAGTATTCGTGTGGATTTCAGCTCACAAATTCGAAGTTTCCTCATTAGAGACAAAGGCATCAAGTTTATGCTTGCACCAAGGTCACAGAATGACTTTTCAATTGTTATGTCTCCTATGGTGCAAGGTATATAAAAACTCCCAGGATTATCTTTCTTCTCTGGTAACTCTCTTTGGAGAATAGCACTACATTCTATTGTCATCTCAACAATTTGTCCTTCTTTTAGGGACTTTTTCTTTGTCAGCACTTCCTTCATAAATTTAGCATACACTGGCATCTGTTCAAGTGCTTCTAAGAAAGGAATATTGATGCTGAGGGTCTTGAATATGTCTAGGAACTTTGAGTATTGCTTATCCTCATTCTCTTTTTTGAACCTCTGAGGGTATGGAAGTTTGGGGATATGTGGCTTCACCCCTTCCTTCTTCTCTTGTAGTTGTGTTTCAAGGATGTCCTTATCTCTCTTTGAGCTTTTTGCATTCTTGATTTCTTGATCTTCTTCACTTCTCTCTTCTGTCTCTTTTTGTAGAACTTCTCTGTTGTGTTCTTCCTGTTTGATGGCTTTCTTCTCACTTTCCACTATAATTGCTTTGCACTCCTCCCACTTTGTAGCTTTTCCTTTGTCCTTTGGATTGGAGATTGTATCACTTGGGAGAACATTGGTTGGCCGTTCAGCTTGTTTGGCCAATTGTCCCACTTGTCGTTCAAGGCTCTTCATGGTAGCTTCATTTCTCTCTTGCACTTTGACCAAGCTTTGAGTGGACTGAGCAATTGCTTGTATGGCTGCCTCAAGACTTGAAATTCTACTTTCATGATGGTCTATTGGTGGTATGATAGTGGTGGAATGTGGTTGCTGGAAGTTACTTGTAGGGGTAGTGTGGTAGTTTCGGGGGTTAGATGTTGGTGCGAAAATGCTATTTTGATGAGTTTGTGGATTGTGGTGGGGTGGTTGATATGTATTTTGTGGTTTCTTATATTGATTATTATTAGTGTTTTGTTGGTCGTGGTTTGAGTAAGTTGTGTTTCTTGAGTTGTTTTGGTTTGAGTTTTTCTGCCACGGTTGCTGGCTGTGGGTGTGGTTATCTCCCCATCTGAGATTTGGATGGTTCTTCCAGGATGGATTGTAGGTGTCACCATAAACCTCATTTTGGCCTGAGCTTTGGTTGTGCACATATTGAGATTGTTCCTGCTGCTGATTTTCTTGGTTTTCTTCATTTTGTCCCCATGTGGTTGATGGTTGGCTTGTATTCACTGCTGCAACTTGTAAACTATCAATCTTTTTAGCCATCTGCTCAAATTGTTCTTGAATCTGCTGCTGCATTATCTTGTTTTGAGCTAGGATGGTGTCCACCCCTTCCATTTCTAACACTCCTTTCCTTAGTGATGGTTGGCGTTGTCTCTGATGAGCAAAGAAGTATTGATTGTTAGCCACCATGTCAATGAGGTTCTGAGCTTCTTCAGCTGTCTTCATGAGTTGCATTGAGCCTCCTGCTGAATAGTCAAGTGCCTCTTGAGCTTTCATTGTCAGTCCTTCATAGAAATTTTGGAGTTTATCCCATTCATTAAACATCTCTGGTGGACATTTCCTGAGTAAAGCTTTGTATCTCTCCCATGCTTCATATAATGACTCTCCATGCATCTGAGTAATTGTTTGAACCTCTGTTTTGAGCCTGATGATCCTTTGAGGAGGATAAAACTTTGCTAAGAACTTGCTCACTAGATCCTCCCAATTGTTGATGCTTTCTCTTGGAAATGACTCTAACCATTGAGTGGCTTTGTCCCTCAGGGAAAATGGAAACAACAACAATTTGTAACTGTCAGGATGTACACCATTGGTCTTCACTGTGTTACATATCCTCAGGAAGGTGGATAGGTGCTGGTTTGGATCTTCCAAGGGGCCTCCTCCATAAGAATAGTTGTTCTACACCAAGGTGATGAGTTGGGGCTTCAATTCAAAATTATTTGCATCGACATTTGGGGTAAGGATGCTACTCCCACAATGCCTTGGATTAGCAAATGTATATGAAGCCAAGACTCTCTTCTGGGGTTGACCATTGTTGTTGGCCATTCTCACTAGTGGATTTTTTGGATTTGTTGAGTGTTCCTCCAATTCATGATATTCTTCATCTGATTCTTCCTCTCCAGCAACATTTTTTTCTCTTGCTTCTCTTCTTAGCCTTCGGAGGATTCTTTCGTCAGTTTCATGAAAGGTAGGGATCTCTCTTCTTGTATCTGACATACAAGCAAAACACAAGAATCACACAACACCAGAAAAGCAATAACACTTCAATCCATGGCTGAAGTGAAATATTAGTTAGCTTAGGCAAAAATTCAAACAGTTAGCGTGTTAGTCAAAAGTTAAAGAAACAGAAAAGAAAAAATGCTTGATCTAGATCTCCACTTCACTTAATCATTGTGAATCTATTTCAATCCCCGGCAACGGCGCCAAAAACTTGATGTGCGGAAAACGATCCGACACAAAACTCACCAGCAAGTGCACCGGGTCGCATCAAGTAATAAAAACTCACGGGAGTGAGGTCGATCCCACAGGGATTGAAGGATTGAGCAATTTTAGTTTAGTGGTTGATTTAGTCAAGCGAATCAAGATTTGGTTGAGAGATTTGTGATTTGCAGAATTTAAATTGCATAGAAAGTAAAGGGAATAGGTAAATTGCATGAAATTAAAGAGAACTGAAATTTAAAGTGCTGAATCTTAAAGAACAAGAAATTAAATGGCAGAAACTTAGAACGCAAGAAATGTAAATTGCAGAATCTTAAAGTGCAAGAAATGTAAATGGCTTGAATTGTAAAGGGAATTGGAAATTGGATTTGCAGAAATTAAACAAGGCAAAATAAAATTCAACAAACATAAGAGTGGAAGATGAATTGGATTGAATCGGATCTTGAAACAGAAATGTAAATGAGCTTGAAAGCAATAAACAGAGAATGTAAAATGATAATTCAGATCTCCGGACCCAAGAGACTAGATAACCAAGTCTAGATCTCAATGCCTTCCTAGATCCAACAAGAACAATTGCAAAGGAAACGAAGAATTGTAAATTGCAGAGAAAGTAGAAGACAGAAGCAATTAACCAAATGGAAATTCAATTATGCAGTAAAATGAAACAGAGAGATCTTAGGATGAGATTGAAACAGAATTCCTTCAATTCTCCAACCCAAGATCCAAGACAATTGTAATTGAAATTGAAAGCAAGAAAACTAAGAGGAAGGGAATTCAATTCTCCTTCCCCGAGACTTAGAAATTAAAATTCACTCAACACCAAAAGCTCTCCGAAAACTCTTTATGAAAACTAAAAGGAAAAGCTCTCTTAAAAACTTAAATCTAAAGCTATTTATACACTTTCTTCAAATGGTCTTCAAGCCTTGAATTGGGCCCTTGCTCTTGATGGAATTGGGTTGATAGAGGCCTTGGTTGAGTGCTCTTGGAGTTGGAGAAAGAACCGAAGTGAACCGGATTGGGAATTAAAAAAGCTTGAGTAAAAGTTTGAGTAAAAGTTTGAGGCAAACTTTTACTCAAACTTTTCATATCAGCCACCCCATCCTTGCTGCTACCAACGTTTGAGCCAAAGTTTGGGGTCAAACTTTTGCTCAAACGTTGGCTCCCCCTTGCACAGTCATGGCGCCAACATTTGCCAAAAAGTTTGAGGCAAACGTTGGCGCAAGCTTTTGCTCTCCAGGGTGTGTTGTTCATGGCGCCAACGTTTGCAAAAAAGTTTGAGGCAAACGTTGGCGCAAACTTTTGCTCTCCAGGGTGTTGATTTGTGATGCCAAAAGTTTGCCAAAAAGTTTGAGGCAAACTTTTGCTCAAGCTTTTTGCCCAAAAGTTTGCACAAAAGTTTGAGGCAAACTTTTGGTCAAGCTTTTTGCTCCCTGGTTCGTTTTCACTTATTCCAAAAGTTTGAGCTAAAGTTTGAGGCAAACTTTTGCTCAAACTTTTTGTCCTCTCTTCCTCCTAGCCATTCCTTCTTGCTTCAACCTTCCTCCAAGCTTTCTTCACCTATCATTAATAAACCAAACACATCAAAGCTATGCTCAAAATCATGAAATATTCATTCTTTCATAATATGTGACAATTATAGCATAAAACCTCATGAAATTGCATTAATTTATCTATGGTTGATTAAATCAAAGGAAGCATGAAAATCTACCCAATTGGCTTGCTTATGGCTCAAGAAAGTGCATAATTCATTTGAAAACAAAAGAAAAAGACTAGTGAAACTAGGCTAAGATGACTTGTCATCAATTCTCACTCTTTCTGGTTCCCGAATTACTAAATTGCATTATTGATGATTTCTTTTCTTTTCTTTTGCAATTTTATAAATTATCATCAATAAACTGAAATCTTTTCCTGAATATGAGTTGATTGTTCTTCACGTTTGTGAATTTATTGTTAACTAGGAAACCCATTATCATGCCACTTACTTTCACTTTCTTTTTACTTACTAACCGCTTTAACTCAAGGCATGATTACTATTTTTTCTAATTAACAAGAACCCACAATTTACTTATATTTAACTCATTTCATGCTTCTATTGCTCTTTTGCCTTTATGCTTATATTGATCAATCATATTTGCTTACCTGTTTTCCTGCTTTAGTTCTTAAACTGTATCCTGGAATTTTTGCTTTTCAGGATGTCTGACCCTAAAAGTAAAGGAAAGGGTAAAGCAACCACTGGCAAAAGAAAAAGAGAAGAAGCTTCTACCTCTATTTTGGATATCCTCGACGACGATTCCTGGCGGGAGAAGAACTTTACCCCGCAGGAAAAGGCCGATCAGTTACTGCCTGCCACAGACCCTGTCAAGTTTACCAGCAGATACTGTGAGCTAAAGTATCCAGTTTTTGCCACTTCCAGAAATCTATACCTGGAAAGGACCCTCAAAATTCCAGAAGAACTCAAACAATACACTTCAGACCAAATTAAACAGAGAGGCTGGTTCTTCTTGGAAAGAAACTTGACTGAGATAAACTCATCCTGGGTCAGGGAATTCTATTGCAACTACTTCAAAATATCCCTGGATGCAGTCCAACTCAGAGGCAAGCAGATACTGGTTACTGAGGAGGCACTTGAAGAAATCCTCCAACTTCAGCCTAAGTCAGATCAGCCAGATGGTTACCAAAAGGCTGAGGAAGATATGAGATTCATGAGATTTGACTGGGACGCAGTCAAGAGGACTATAGCTCTTGATCCTACTGTCCCCTGGGTCATGGGCAAGTCCGTAGTGGCCCCCAAAGGAATTAAGATCATTTATCTGAACGATGAGGCTCGGATTTGGTAGCAGATTCTCAGTAACTATGTGATGCCGAGCACTCATGAGACAAAGGTGCCAGCTGCTATGATTACCCTCATCTGGTGTGTGATGGAGGGAAATGACTTATATCTCCCCTGATTCATCCGGTATTACATCGCCAGGGTCCATGTTAGAGGCACTCTCCCCTTTCCATACTTGATTACTCAGTTGGGCCGCCGAGCTGAGGTGCCCTGGGAGATTGCTGATGAAAATCCCACTGCTGCAGACTACAAGAAGATCATTCCTCACAGTAGGAAGTGTCAGGCTTTAGGCTACAGACCTCAATTTCTCACTGACTTTGTTGAGGCAGCCACATCTTCTGCTACCCCTTCAGGCCCTGCTGCACCTGCCACCACTACTGCACCCTCACCTGCTTCAGAGCCCATCTACCACCTCGTGCATCACTTATTTGACCGGTTGGACCAGATGGAGCGCCGCAACCAGCGGTGATATGAGAGATCTGAGCGTCGCAACAAGCGACGCTATGAGCACTTAAAGTTGATGATCCGATCTGGCCACCACGACATCCCCTCCGAGGCTGACACCCCTTCTGAGCCATCTGAGGAGGAGGCGGACGATCATGAGGAGGAGGCACATGCAGAGGCTGAGCAGGCAGGACCTGAGCAGGCTGCGCCACACCGTGAGGAGATCCATTAGATACAGCTGGCTGATCTAGAGATCCCTCTACAGGCAGAGCCTCCACCTCAGCATGCAGACCCTCCGACACTCATGTAGACTGCAGAGCCTCAGACCACCACAGAGACACCTACTGCACATCCTTCCGGAGATGACACTTCTTCACACCCAGCTTGAGTGAGCATCGAGGACGATGCTATTATTTAAGTGTGGGGAGGTCGCTATCTCCGGCGAACTTTATTTTGGTGAACCACTTTTCAGACTCTCTTTTTATCCTATTTTGCTTATTTTTTTGTATTTTATTTTGTATTTTTATTTTATCTTATTTTATTTATCTTCCAGTACTTGCACACTTTTCTGTATTTTTACTATATTTCTGCATTTTGCACTTTGGTTTATATATTTATCTTAGATATCTAGTTTAGTTGCACTTTTAGCTTATTAAGTTGTGATATAGAATATATGGATTAATTAGTTTAGTTTACCCTTTTAGCATACGATAATTTGGATTAATTGGAAATAAAAAGAGTAAACTAGAAACTTTAGTTTAACAGAATCACAACAATCCACACTGTATATATATATAGCAACAAATGTGAGTTAGTTAACAACATTTCTTCAAGGAAGAACACTAAGATTTTAGGAGCCATCCTAAGATTCACATTGAGAATAATGGGAACTCTTGTTTTCTACTTGCATGGCATACATAAATGATATATGGTTTTTGAGCCAACGAACACACAACCCGTGAGTTTTTTAGCTTAATTGTATGGTTACATTTAACCATAAATTTCATTCCTGTGTGTTTCGCACTTCTTTTCTATGCTTGTAATCTTTACTTTGTTTTAATCTATATGTCCAATATAGAATGTAGATACATACCCACATATGATTGAGGTCATTATTTGAATTTTTTCTCACTTATCCCAAATAAGCCTACCTCCTACATCACCTTTGTTAGCCCCCTTGAGCTTTTTAAATCCCCTTTTGTTCTATAACCACATTACTAACCTTAAGCAGAAAGAACAAATTAAAAACCCCAAGTTGAATCCTTGGTTAGCTTAAGATAGAAATTGTGATGCACACTAAGTGTGTGGAAACGTGGGAACATGGGTTGATAGAAAAGGATTAAATTAATAAAATAATCAGGATTTTGGGAGCATACTCATATGAAACCAAAATAAATAAAAATACCATGTGCATTGAAAATTGTTATGCTTATGATTTAAAAATAATAAAAAATATATATATATATATATATTTATTTAAATAAATAAGGGGACAAAATTACCCCAATAATAGGTTAGTGAAGAAATCAATGCACATGGAGGTAAAAACAAAATAAACTTGGTATATGAGTATGTGAAAAGAAAATGGGAAAATTGGGCAACCCAGGATAATTTTAAATTTTTATAGAGTATGTATATGTTAGGTGAGATCTTAGACTAATTAAGGATTCAACTTATAGCTCACTTAGCCTTATATATATATATATATATCCTCACCTTCACCTTGGACCCATTACAACCCTGAAAAGACCTCATGATGTTTGTATGTATACATTGTATATTTGTTAATTGGTTAGATAAAGAACAAAGTTTTAGAAAGCATGAATAGAAAAGAATAGAGTGATTAACCCCAAACACTGAGTGAATAACAGAGTAAACACAAAATCCAGTAAGGGTTCAATAGCTCATCTCCATATATCCAGATTTAATTATTTAACTGTCTTGCAAGTTTGTGAAATATTTTAACCCAACTCAATTGTGAAAGTATTTTAATATGGCTTGGTTTTAATTTTACATATATACATTAACATGGAGGAAAACTCACGACTAAGAGAGACATCAAAATCTGGATTCTCCTACCCATCTAGGGACAAGGACAAAGAATCCAAGAAGAAAGAAGACCAGCCCAGTGGGAAGCCAAGAAAGTACCACAACTACACCCCATTTCGGGTGTCCCTTGTAGATGTTTACCAAGAAATATGCAACACTGAGAAGATCCTTCCACCTCACCCAATCAAAAGCAAAAAAGGAGGGGGAAATCGGGTAGAGTATTGTGAGTACCATCGAATTTACGGACATCCCACTAATGAATGCTTCGACCTAAAGAATGTCATAGAGAAGTTGGCAAGAGAGGGTCGACTAGATCGGTACTTAGCTAACAAGATGGATGAACCAAGAAAAAGAAGAAGGGATGAAGAGGTCGGACGAACAGAACGACCACCTCACACTCCTGATGTAACACCCTAACTACCAAAGCTCACGCTTCCGGCTGCGCGACTCTGATAGCTCGGACATTACGACAACACTTATACTATTTAATACTAAAATATGAGCCTGTTTAAAACTTTAAACTGCAATACCGATCCAAAAGAATACTTTCCTTCGATAACGTATATTCACAGAATACCATACAACTTACAAAAGTTCATAAAGAGTACATCCATATATATATAATATTACAAGCATTAGACAATACAATTCCTATCCCTCTTACAGAATATCTCAAGATAAAGGCGAGGGTACAAATAATAGTCTAAAGCAATACAGAGCATTTCAACAACAACTAAATAAACTTTTCATGACTTCTGCGCCCATATCCTGAAAGGGGGAAAATGTAGGGGGGTGAGAACATCATCCTCGAAAGGGTTCTCAGTAGAGGGTTTTTAGAAATTACTGTAATAGGATACGTGAAGATAAACCGTACCAGTGATTAATAACTGTCTTATGCCTCTTTTCAAAAACAACGATTTACAATAAATAGAAATCTGAAATCTTTTCTGAAAGAGGAACAATTCAATTCTCAAAAACTCAAAAGCCTTTCAAAATGGTTTATCAATGCTGAACCAAAATAGCCTTTCATATTCTTCCAAACCAGAACACAACCAAAACCAACCATCGGTCCATCTCATTTCAACCACAGCCCTAGGCCCAAACAATCCAACCATCAACCAATCACCACAATCCAACAGAGTCCCAGTCGCAAACACAGATAGGAAGTCAAGCACAAACAAACAGTTACAGCAAGTAGAACAAATAGCAGTTAATCACAAGTAATCACAAAGGAAAACCAAGTACAATATGTACACTCAAATAATGTCACATAGATGCATATGATGCATGCCTGTCCCTAGTGGCTGATGATATCATCTGTCGGTTATAGAGCCAACCCGACAAGTCCTGGTAGCTAACCATTGGACTGTCCCTCTGTTGCGCATCCCCAACTCGAGTTATACTCATCATAAACTTGATCATAATCATGATCCATATCCATCACCTTCACTGGTGAATATTCACGGGGGCGAGCTCATCCGGGGCTTTCACAGTGCCCGGCCACACTTACGACATAGGGTCAACAGAGTATCAAGTCTCAACCTGGAGCACGTGGTGGTAAGCCACTGCTACTACCCAGGGAAACTCGTATCTCAGATAGTGGAAGTGCAAAAATCACAATTATCAATATCTCAGCATATATGCATTCATTCTCAGCCATGGATCAACATCCATCTCAGCCATCCGGCTCACGGTTCAATCCAGAACCAGCCAATATTGATAATCATACACAGCCATTCCGGCTCACGGTTCAATCCAGAACCAGCCAACATTCATAAATCATACACAGCCATTCCGGCTCACAATAAAACAGCACTTCCACCATTCAACATCATTAAATTCATAAAGTCGGCATTTAAGCCATAAATCATTTTCTCAATTCATTTCACTTTGAAATCGAGTTTCAACTCTTTTCAGCCTTGGCTATAAAGATCTCATTTCTCAAATCATCTCAGGCTCATAAGCTACTTTTACTCAAGGTAAATTCCCCTTTGAAAACAATGCCACTTTTGGCATCCTCTTTCCAAGCTTTCATAACCATGGCAAGTTAAAGATTTATTTTGAAACATTCAAAATCATCCATTTAACAATGGGATTTTATAACAAAAGTTCCTTGGCAGAGTCCCAAGTCTTTAGGGGAGAATAACATAACTCATTTCGCCAAATTCATTTAAAATCATTAAAACCTTGGCTTTCTGATTTGAGTAATAAAATAGGATCTAAACCAAACCGAGTCACGTAATCATTTACTTCTTTCAAAGCTGTTTCCTTTACTTAGGCAAAATCAGCTTTAACCCCCATGATAAATTCTATAGCGTTTTAACTGTTCAAAATTGTTTTAGTCTTGCAAAAATTCAGAATTCAAAGAGTACTTAAAACCTTTCTCAAAACATTTCAAAATGAAACTTGTCAATAGACATTCAGGTTCTTTCAAAGTCATTGAAACTTCTTTAATTGAAACCCCCAAGTCAAATTCAAAGGTATAAACCCTTTTCACATTCAAACAGCTTTAAAACACAAGTTTCATCTAAATAACTTTCTCCTGAAAGAGATACAATGCCTTTCTCAAGAAGCAAGACTAAATCACAATTTCCTCTTTACTAATTCATTTCGAAAGCATGAATCATCCTTTTCTCGAGAATTCAAATAAAATAGTAGAAGTCTTTAACTCATCATTTTTCCAAACAACATTTCAATAAAGACTTAGATGTTATATAAATTTCCGCAGCATCTCCCCTAAAACTTGGACTTTGCCACCCGATTCGAGTCCCAACAAAACCATTCCACAATCCTTTTCCAACAGCCCAAAATCCAAAATCAATTCAAAGGCAAGCCAAAATTCAACAGTCAACCTCAATACCGTATTTCCAGAAAACCGTTTCAAAATCAACTCATTATCAGCCGAATAAACTCATTTCTAAAGCTTTAAAGAAACGGTTCAGCAACAATCATTTATCAAAAACCAGATCATTTAAAGCCAGGCAGGCTGAAATCAAGAGTGTATTCTATTTTACACATTCTCAAAAAAATCCATTCAATTTAAATCAATTTCAAACGGATTCAACTCGATCTCAAAGCTTTAAAAGAATCAATTTCAAAAGCATCTCGTTTCACAAAGCCACACAACAGTCGAGTCAAACAAACACCATAATCATACAAAACAACCAAACAATACATAGGACTGATACAATCACCAAATACACATCCGCACATCAGTACCCATATGTAATAACTCCAATAATAAACTATAGTTTTCGGAAAGCGCCCCTACCTCAAAACGCAGTTCCATAACCCAAATGTCTCACAGAGTCCTTTCCGCCTCAACTCGAACTGACGGCAACCAAAACCTCAGCTCCCAGCCACCTTCGCAATAACCATAACAACACTAATCGCAACATATAATAATCAGGACCTGACCCCACGTTACCAAAAATTCATATTCATTAACCAAACACAACGAAATACTAACGCGAGGCTTTCCGAAACATACTTACTTACCAAAACGAAGAAGAAACGGCTGAACCGAACAACGGCGGTCTCTGAACCGGTTCGGCGGCAGCCCGGTAGCCACCTCAAACGACAGCGGCGATCGGACTCCGGCGTTGGTAACTGAAACCCACATACAGAGGCGATAAAGCTTCCGAAATCTTAAACGAATGAAAACCAAGTTCAAAGCCCTTACCGGTAGAGTTTTTCGGCGACGACAGAAGTAGCCAGAAGCTCCGGCGGTGGCTCTGGTGGCCTCAGAACTCCAGCAATAGTATCAGAAGCGCCAGCTAAGCACCGCGGAGCAGTAGGTTGGTAGTGGCAGAGGTAGGCGGCAGTGAAAGGCAGTGGCGAAGGTAGGCTTCTCCTCCATCGTGTTCTGGCCCTCCAGTAATGTGGTGTACGGCGCCGGCGTGTAGGGCGATGGCAACGACCCCATTCACGACAGCGGCGGTGACAGCGGCGGTTTCAACCTCCCGCACGCGTCCTTTCTTCTTTGTCTGTGGCTATGGGTTGCGCTCCCTTCAGTTCGCAGGTCTGCCTCCGACGCAGCGCAAGGATGATCGGCGACGACACGGGCTCCTCGTGCGACAAATCGGCGGCAGCTTCACAGTGTGCGGTGACACGGTTAGGCCGTAGCAGCAACGTGCGATGGCTTCTGCAGTAGCTCCTCGCGAGTGCTCTCCCCTCTCTCCTCCATCGATGGTGACAACGACGGCACTGGCAGCGAGGAAGATGATCGGCTCGGCGGCTGCGTCGCCCTCCTCCCCTCTCGGATCTGTTCCTCGCTCTCTCATCCTCTCCGGTGCAACACTGCGGCGCGGCGGCAGTGACGCCCACCGGCGCCGTCCTTCATCTCTTCTCAGATCGGCAGTCCCTTTCCCCTTTTCTCCGTTTTCTGTTTCTGCCTCTTTCCTTTCATGGAAGAAGAGGAATGAAACCGTGTGTGCTGCTGTTAGAAGGGAGGGATGCAGCAGTTGTGAGGAAACCGGGTCATGGGTTAGGGTTTCAGGGGTAGGGTTTCATTTTCAAAAATTAGGGTTAGGGTTACTTTTGTAATTTCAAATAAAAATAGGGACAATATAGTAGTAACTAGAAATGAATTTTTAACCCAACAATAATAATGTATAAAAATACTATTTGCTCATCAATTTCACAAATTATTCTCAATAAAATGCTCAAATCAAATAATTAGAAATAATATACTTAAGTTCTCTATTTTTCCAAAACAGCAGTATTAATATTTAAAATACTAATATTTAATCCGAATCATATAAAATCTTTATTATTTCTCAACTACTAACTTTATAATTCAAATATAGAAAATAATTCAATAATTGTAAAATTGGATAATAATCATAACTTATCTCAAATTCAATAAATCACAACCTGCCTTAATTATCTTTAATAAAATAATTTCTGAAATTAAGGCTATAAATAACTATATGATTTTGAGACTTGATCATAATAAGACTTTTCAAAAGTTCTGGGTCTTACACCTGAAAGACATGTCCACATGATAAATGGAGGATTCGCAGGAGGAGGAATCTCTAAATCTTCTCGCAAAAGACACCTAAAAGAAGTATATCATGTCAGGGAAGGAGAGAGGTCAACTGACCTCCTCACAGTTACCTTTACTAAAGAAGATGTAATAGGCGTCATCCTAGGACATGATAATCCCATGGTCATTACAATCATATTGGCCAACGCTAATCTTCACTGGACACTAGTAGACCAAGGAAGTTCTGCGGACATCTTGTTCAAATCCGCCTTCGACAAACTTGGCTTACAAGAAAAAGAGCTCCGAGCATATCCGAATAGCTTATTCGGGTTGGGAGATACTCTAATCCAACCACTTAGATATATCTCACTACATACAACCTTCGGAAAGGGAACCCGGTCAAGGACACTCAACATAGACTACAACTCAGCCTACAATGCCCTAATAGGTCGAACAACATTGAACCAGCTCGCAGTAGTAGTTTCAACTCCACATCTATGTATGAAGTTCCCAACTCCAGAAGGGATCGCCACGATAAAAGGAGACCAAAAAATTGCATGCCGCTGTTACAATGAAAGTCTGAACCTCAAAGGCAACCCCAAAGGAGAGGAAGTCAACACCATTGAACTCAGGGGAGTTCGAGCTCACGAAGAATCCCGCCCACAACCAGAAGGCGAGACTGAAGAGGTCCAAATCGGTGATGCTCAGGATAAAACAACAAATATCGGGGGAACCTTGAAAAGAGACCTGAAGGAGTCTTTGATACAATTCCTAAAGAAGAACGCCGATCTCTTTGTATGGAAGGTTGCAGACATGCCTAGCATAGATCCCAAACTAATGTGCCACAAACTGGCGGTATACCCAGCATCTTGGCCAGTGCAGCAGAAGCATAGGAAGCTCGGACCAGAAAAGTCCCAAGCTGTGGAAGAGCAGGTGCAAGCCCTACTGGAGGCAGGATTCATAAGGAAAGTCAAATACCCACTATGGCTAGCCAACATTGTCTTGGTGAAAAAGTCAAATGGGAAGTGGCGGATGTGCACTGACTACACCGATCTCAATAAAGCTTTCCCAAAAGATCCCTACACACTACCAAGTATAGACGCTCTAGTGGATGCATCTTCAGAATACAAGCACCTCTCCTTCATGGATGCTTATTCAGGATACAACCAAATCCCGATGTATCCACCCGACCAAGAAAAGACCTCGTTTTTAACTCCCAAAGCAAATTACTGCTACATCGTCATGCCGTTCGGACTCAAGAACGCAGGAGCTACCTACCAAAGATTAAAGAACAAAGTCTTCGTGGTAGAAGCTGGCAAATTCTTGGGCTTCTAATAAACCACTATTTTATGGTTTATCTTGTACTCAATTGAGTGGTTTATATCAATTCTTTACTCACTTATTCATATGATTTGCATGATTTTATGTTCTCCTTCCTGATTTTGTGCTATGATTGAAAACATGCTTCTTTGGTCTTAAAATTACTAATTAATAATCCTCTTTTATTACCATTCGATAACTTGATTTGTGTGTTAAGTGTTTTCAGAGTTTACAGGGCAAGAATGGCTTAGAGGATGGAAGGGAAGCATGCAAAAGTGGAAGAAATACAAGAAACTGAAGGAACTGCTAAAGTTGTCCAGCCTAACCTCCTGGTACTAAATCGACCATAACTTGAGCTACAGAGGTCCAAATGATGCAGTTCCAGTTGCGTTGGAAAGCTAACGTCTGAGGATTCGCAATGATATATAATTTCTCATAGCTGCCCCGAAATCAGGCGACACGAACGCGTGGATCACGCGGATGCGTGACCTGGCAAAAATGCAATCCACGCTAACGCGTGGACGATGCTTCCGCGTGACTTTGCAGTGACCTGTACGTACCAGAAATTGCTGGGGGCGATTTTTGGGCTGTTTTTGACCTAGTTTTTGGCCCAAAAAACATAGATTAGAGGCTATAAAGTGGGGAAATTGATCCATTCATTCATACAACAAGACACAACATTCATTCACATAATTTTAGGTTTTAGATGTAGTTTTTAGAGAGAGAGGCTGTCTCCTCTCTCTTAGGATTTAGGATTAGGATTTCTATTATGATTAGGCTACTTCTCTTCATTCTAGGTTCAATGTTCCTTTAATTTATTTTCTACTTTTATTTATTCTATTACTTTAATTGTTATTTATCCTTTCAATTTGGCTTATGAACTCCATGTTAGAGTTGATTTCTTTATTTAGTATAATTTGAGATATTTCATACTTATGATTGCTTTCTTTAATTTATGTTATTGATGCCTCTAATTAATCCAAATTATTTTCGTTCAAGTAGATTTTCTTCCCTTTTGGCTTTGGTTGAGTAATTGGTGACACTTGAGTTGTCAAACTCAGCTGTTGATTGAAAATTAGAAGTTGCTGATTGATTTGGATCCCTCTAAAGCTAGCCTTTCCATAGGAGTTGACTAGGACTTGAGGAATCAAGTTGATTGGTCCACTTGACTTTCCTTTATTTAGTAAGGGTTAACTAAGTGGGAGAAAAATCCAATTCTCATTACACCTGATAAGGATAAATAGGATGGAATTTCCAGTTCTCATACCTTACCAAGAGTTTTCTTTATAATTATTAATTTATTTTTTTTGCTATTTAAATTACTATTTCCCTATTTCAAAAACCGAAAAATACCCAATTTCATAACTAATAATAAATCATACTTCCCTATAATTCCTTGAGAAGACGACCCGAGGTTTAAATACTTTGGTTATAAATTTTATTGGGTTTTGTTACTTGTGACAACCAAAACTTTTGTACGAAAGGATTCTCTGTTGGTTTAGAAACTATACTTACAACGCGATTATTTTTATAAAAATTCTTTACTAGAAGAAATCCGTTCGTCAAAATGGCGCCGTTGCTGGGGAATTGCAAACGTGTGCCTTATTATTGGTTATTGTAAATATTTTATTTTGCTTGTTTATTTATTTTTATTTTTGTTTTTAATTTTTATTAGTTACTATGAGTTCTCACCCCCGTCGCTTTGAGTTTGGTTCTAATGTTGTTGAAAGGAATGGAAGCTATAACAGGAACATGCATCAAGGTCGAAACAATCAAAGATGGAAGGAGTCACGAGGATCTGATCAACACTTTCGGCAACAACACCTTCCAAGATACCATGGACAACGACCATTCTACAATGCATGCCAAGACAATAGTTATGGTGGAGCCTCTCGTGACAAACCACCTCCACCAAATTACTCTGGTCAAGAACCACTTCGAGGTGCGTACCAAGATAATAGATATAGTGGACCCCCTTGTAGTTACCAGTAAGCTCCATCATATGCCAATGAACCACCTCCTCAACATAGCTTTGAACCACCATACTCACAAGTCACCTACAACCATTCACCTCTATATGACCCTAAATCCTATCCACCCCAATTCTAATCCAATTACTCCCAAGAACCACCACTTCCATATGTACCATGTCCATATCCATTGACCCAAGAATCACAGGCTCACCTCAAGGAAACAGTGGATCAATTTCATGCAACCCTTCATCAACTGGAGCAAGCAATAAATTGATTACCTTCTAGACGTTTGGACACTCAAGGAACCCCCATGGCTTCATGTGGAGAATCTAATTAAGAACGTAGCATGAAGGAGACACTAGAAACTCCGGTGGACAGTAAGGAGCATGACTTTGTACTGGAACAAATGGAGGAAGCCGTAATTATTGAAGAGGAAGAAGCGATTGAAGACTTAGGAAATGATGAACCTCCATGGGAAAGTCAAGTCCTAGAGCCTCCTTCCAAGATGCTTGAAATTGATGTTGAGGAGGGTGTACAACCTCCAAGACATATCATGGTTGAAGACTTTGAAGGGGATGATCAAGAGATGGATGCAATCATTAATGAATTCTTATCTACATTTGAATCCTCTCCCATTAGACTAGATATGGAGATCAAAGAAGAAGAAGCACAACCTCCCATGCCCTTGGTGAACAATGAAGAAGAGATTGAATTGGAAGAAAGCTACCAAGAGGAAGAGGTTGAAATTGAAGAAGCTTGCAAAGAGGTGGAAGTTGCCAAGGGAGAGCACAAGAGAATGGAGCTTGAAATCACCTTGCCAAAGTTGCTGGAGACCTCTCCGCCTAAGTCACCATCATCCTTCACAACATTCAAGTGGGTAAAATTTATATCCCTTAGCTTTCTCATCCCACTTGAATATGGTTTACTTGAGATAGATGGTCAACTTAGAGCTCTTTATGGTTATAAGAGTAAGAGGGAGATGGTTAGTGGTAAGAATTGTCATGCAAGGTTCAATATGGTTGCATGCTCCAAATTGAAGTATAAGGGTTGGTATAATTCTCAATTGAATGGGTCTAGGAAATTGTTTGGATGTCTCCGTGAGAATTCCGACTGTTCACTACCCAAGTGGAAAAATAATGATCAACAAGAAGACGGGTGCAAAAGCAAGGTTTGGGACCCTGGAATTCATTCCAACAATCAACACTTTTGGGGCCTTGTCACTTGCTTCAACTTGCTTGAAGACTTTATACGTCTAATTTGGGACCCCGGAGGTTATTGGAAGTACAAACATTGGTCGACATTCCTGGATGAGTTCAACCACAAGCCGCCATAACAAGGAACTCACCAAATGTCCAACTTAAGGAATTTAACTAAAAGTGCTAGGTGTGAGACAACCCACCATGGTATGATCGTTCTTTTTCCGTCTTAGTTTTATTTTATTTTGTTTTATTTTTAGTTCTATTTTATTTTATTTTTTTTCTTAGTGTTTATTCATATAGCCTGCATTTGTATTTGCATACTGCATATATATATATATATATAAAAGAGGCACGTGACGCGTAAGCGTCGCTGACGCGTCCGCGTCATATGTGCATTGGACACGAGAAGAAAGGAAGCAGAGAGTCACGTGAGAGCGTGGCTGGAGGCGTGCCTTAGGCACAAATATGCCCATGTAACTGCGTCGCTGACGCGCTCGCGTCGTTTGCGAAATCAGCCCCCCACGCGTCCGCGTCACCCACGCGACCGCGTGACCCTGCAAAATCGACGTAAAAGGGTGTATGGCAGAAAGTTGTGATGGAGTGAGGTTGGAATGATGCTAGAAGCACAAGCCCTATCACACGAATGCGTGACCCACGCGTCCGTGTCGTTTTGAATATATGGCCATTCACGCGATTGCGTCACCCACGCGCACGCGTCACCCAAAAATTTTGGCAAAATACAAACAAAACAGAAAGTCGTGCGAACGCGAGGCTGCTCTCGCGCCACTAGCACAAATCAAGTCACGCGAACGCGTGCCCCACGCGTCCGCGTTGCGTGCGACGCACAGTTTATCCAGATCAGTGCCAGAATTCCTATATTTTCTTCTCCAATCCTACTTATCTTTCTATTATCATTCTTTCTTCTTTGTTCTATCTTTTCTTATTCTTTCCTCCTCCCTTCTTTCTTAGTTTCTTTTTCTTCATCTCTTTAACTTCTCATTCTTATTCTCTTTCATTCTATTTTACTTAATTTATTTGCATACTTTTATTCATTGCATTTTAATTTTTTGCATACTTTTATCTCCTTTTCTAAATTTATTATTTTTCTATTGGTGTTAAATTTTCTTATTCAACTGTTACATCTTTTCTTGAATTATTCTGGTGCTTCAGAATTGTTTTACTCTTACTGGGTATTATTCTTCATAAATCAATGCTACTCCTTCATGATACTTATATTATCTTGCATTGACATGAACTTACACTATCTTGCATTACCCACACTCTCTCCTCCCCTTTGTTGCAAATTTTGAACCACTGGTATGCCACGTGCTTCTATTATTTTCTCACTTGTATGTTGTAGCTACCATGTAATTGAGACCCTCATTATTTGGCATTAACCCACCCATACTTTATTTATTTTCTTATCTTTATTTTTGGATTACTTTTTCTTCTTTTCCTCTTCTTTCAGGCTGGCCACCGAGAAAGGAAAACTAAAAACGTTTACATGGGACAACAGACAAGTCAATCTACACAATCCTTGGAGAAAAGTGTCAGTTAGAGCAACTCGTCCACTTGCACATCTTAGCATGCACCGAGGACGGTGCAATCTTTAAGTGTGGGGAGGTCGATACCGACTTCCAGGGGTTAGTTACCTTCTTTTCAACACCAATGTTTTATTTTCTTTGTTTGTTCATTGTTGCATTTGCATGTTTGATTACATATTTATTTGATTTTGTGCATATTTTACCACCACTTGGTTAAAGTAATATTTTCTTTTCCAAGAAATTATTTTATAATATTTCACTAATTTAAATTGAAAAATTTTTGATAAACTTGTTTGAAGAAATATTATTTTGGAACATGGTTTAGAGCTCGAACACCCAAAACTAGTGAGATTTTGAGCCTATTTGATTGGTTGCATCTTATCAATCAATATTTTTCTTTTGGTGTGTGTTGTTCTCTCTAAAATTGTGATCTTTGTCTTGCTTAATTCTATATTTCCATGGTTTGATGTATGCATGCACTTATATGATTGAGGCCTTTGTTTTAATGAGCTTACATACCTATATGGTCTTACCCTTTCATTATCCTTTGCAAACCAATTTGAGCTTATTTTACCCCTTTTATTCTTTACTTTAGCACATCATTAACTCTAAGCGGAAAACAATAATGTCCTTAATTTGAATCCTAGGTTAGCTTAGACTAGTGAGAGTGCTCATGAATTAAGTGTGGGGAAGTTGGATTTGGAAACATTTGGTTTGAGAATTGAGTATGTTAGAATTTTCTGAAAATGTGAAAGAATGTTGAGAATATGTTCATGCATTCAATACCTTAATCATATGCCTTGAGAAAAGCAAAAGAAAGAAAAATTATGATTTAAAAAAATGATGAAAAAAAAGAAAAATAAAGGAGAAAAATAAAAGAAAAAGAGTAAATAATAAAAGGGGACAAAATGCCCCAAAGTAAATGGTGAAAGCAATTCATATGTACTGTACTCAAAATTAGAATGCATGAATATGTGAAAAACATGGTTAATGGATAGTTAGATGTGGTATTATGATTACATGGATTGTCTTAAGTTAGGTGGGAAAAGTTTAAGTTAATTAAGGATTCAGATTTTAGTCCACTTGGCCAAATACAATCCTACCTTGACCCTAACCCCATTACAACCCTTAAAAGACCTCTTGATATGTGTATTTGTGCATCAAATTTGTGTTGATTGGTAGAAGAAGAGCAAGCCTTAGAAAGCAAGATTAGTAGAGAATTGAGAGAGTCGAACCTTAAACACTTGAGTGATTAGAGTGTATACACTTCCGGTTAGGGTTCGATGCTTGATTCTTTGTTCCCGGCTTTCACGAGCTATTTTCTTTTACAAGTTTACTTGTACTTCATTTTTATGATTTGAATTAGTGAAATCCAATTCATATTTGTTCTTAAAAGATTTATTTACTTTTTACCAAGTAGGTAGAAGTATTTTTGCATTTAGCTGCATTCATATAGATAGGTTGCATTTCATACTTATCTACCATTCCTCTTCACCTTTATAGCTTCTCTTGAGCTTAGCATGAGGACATGCTAATGTTTAAGTGTGGGGAGGTTGATAAACCACTATTTTATGGTTATCTTGTGCTCAATTGAGTGATTTATATCAATTCTTTACTCACTTATTCATATGATTTGCATGATTTTACGTTCTCCTTCCTGATTTTGTGCTATGATTGAAAACATACTACTTTGGTCTTAAAATTACTAATTAATAATCCTCTCTTATTACCATTCGATAACTTGATTTGTGTGTTAAATGTTTTCAGAGTTTACAGGACAGGAATGGCTTAGAGGATGGAAAGGAAGCATGCAAAAGTGGAAGGAATACAAGAAACTGAAGGAATTGCTAAAGCTGTCCAGCCTGACCTTCTGGTACTAAATCGACCATAACTTAAGCTACAGAAGTCTAAATGATGTGGTTTTAGTTGCGTTGGAAAGATAACATCCGGAGCTTTGCAACGATATATAATTTGTCATAGCTGCCCCAAAGTCAGATGATGCGAACGCGTGGATCACGCGGACGCGTGACCTGGCAAAAACGCAATCCACGCTAACGCGTGGACGACACTTCCGCGTGACTTTGCAGCGACCTGTACGTACCAGAAATCGCTGGGGGCGATTTCTGGGCTATTTTTGACCCAGTTTTTGGCCCAGAAAACACAGATTAGAGGCTATAAAGTGGGAGAATCGATCCATTCATTCATACAACAAGACACAATATTCATTCACATAATTTTAGGTTTTAGATGTAGTTTTTAGAGAGAGAGACTCTCTCCTCTCTTTTAGGATTTAGGATTAGGATTAGGATTTAGGATTTCTATTATGATTAGGCTACTTCTCTTCATTCCAGGTTCAATGTTCCTTTAATTTATTTTATACTTTTATTTATTCTATTACTTTAATTGTTATTTATCTTTTCAATTTGGCTTATGAACTCCATGTTAGAGTTGATTTCTTTATTTAGTATAATTTGAGGTATTTCAGACTTATGATTGCTTTCTTTAATTTATGTTATTGATGCCTCTAATTAATCCAAATTATTTTCATTCAAGTAGATTTTCTTCCCTTTTGGCTTTGGTTGAGTAATTGGTGACACTTGAGTTGTCAAACTCAGCTGTTGATTGAAAATTGGAAGTTGCTGATTGATTTGGATCCCTCTAAAGCTAGCCTTTCCATAGGAGTTGACTAGGACTTGAGGAATCAAGTTGATTGGTCCACTTGACTTTCTTTTATTTAGTAAGGGTTAACTAAGTGGGAGCAAAATCCAATTCTCATCACACCTGATAAGGATAACTAGGATGGGATTTCCAGTTCTCAAACCTTACCAAGAGTTTTCTTTATAATTATTAATTTATTTTTCTTGCTATTTAAATTACTGGTTCCCTATTTCAAAAACCCAAAAATACCCAATTTCATAACCAATAATAAATCATACTTCCCTGCAATTCCTTGAGAAGACGACCCGAGGTTTAAATACTTCAGTTATAAATTTTATTGGGTTTTGTTACTTGTGACAACCAAAACTTTTGTATGAAAGGATTCTCTGTTGGTTTAGAAACTATACTTAAAACGCGATTATTTTTATAAAAATTCTTTACTAGCAGAAATCTGTTCATCAGCTTCATGCTCACACAGAGAGGAATTGAGGCAAATCTAGATAAATGCCGGGCTACACTCAACATGAAAAGTCCAACCTGTGTTAAAGAAGTACAACAGCTCAACGGAAGACTAGCAGCTCTGTTCAGGTTCTTAGCCGGTTTGGCCATAAGATCCCTCCCCTTTTATACCACATTATGGAAGGGAAAGAAGTTAGAATGGACTGAAGAATGCGAAAAAGCTTTCCAAGATTTCAAGAGTTTCTTGGGGCAACCACCCATTCTTACCCGGCCACGGGAGGGAGAACCACTCGTACTATACCTGGCAGTAGAAAATCGGGCAATAGCTTCAGCACTAGTTAGAGAGGACGAAAACGGGCAATAACCCATCTACTTCATCAGCAAAGCCTTATAAGGGGCCAAACTAAACTATCAAAAGATAGAGAAGTTTGCCTATACTCTCATACTCACTTCCTGACGACTTCGCCCATACTTTCAAGCATACACTATCAAGGTGCGGACTAGTCAGCCCATAAAAGGCATTCTACAGAAGACAGACTTAGCTGGGAGAATACTGCAGTGGGCAGTTGAGCTGTCTAAATTCGATTTGCAATATGAAGCTCGAACCACAATCAAATCACAGTATCTGGCCGACTTCATCGCTGAATACACTGATACCCCGGGATCTCCCACAAAGTGGAATCTATACGTGGAAGGATCTTCAAACAAAACCGGGAGTGGAGCAGGTGTGATAATAGAAAGCGACTAGGGAACCCAAATCAAACTCTCACTAAAGTTCAAATTCCCTGCTTCAAATAACCAAGCCGAGTACAAGGCACTATTGGCTGGTTTGAGGCTGGCTAAGGAGCTAGTAGTTCAAAAGCTCACCATCTTCAGTGATTCTCAAATAGTTACCTCACAAATAGAAGGGAAGTATCAAGCTAAAGATCCCATCATGAAGAAATATCTGGACAAGACTAGAGAATAGCTCGGACAACTCGGGGAATATGAGATCCAACATATACCTCGGGAATAGAATGCTCGAGCTGATGCACTCTCAAAACTAGCCAGCACCAAACCAGGAGACAATAATAGAAGCCTCGTCGAAGAAACATTGCAAATCCCATCAATCTTAGAAGAAGAAAAGGTCCTAACCATATCATGTGAGGATCAGGGGTGGATGACCCCCATAATCAAATACCTCAAAATAGATACACACACTCCCCACAGACAAGAAAGAGGCAAAGCGTCTAATACGAGAAGCACAGTATTACACAATGGTGGGCGACGTCTTGTACAGGAGAGGGTTCTTAACACCCCTCCTAAAATGTGTACCGACCTCCAATATAAAAGAGGTCCTGGAAGAAGTACATAGTGGCATATGTGGAAACCACCTTGGGGCACGAGCTCTTTCCAAAAAGGTACTCCGAGCTAGATTCTTCTGGCCGACCTTGCAAAAAGAAGCAACAGAGTTCGTCAAGACATGTTTACCGTAACAAAAGCATGCTAACTTCCACATCACCCCACCAGAAGAGCTCATAAGTATATCATCACCATGGCTGTTCGCAAAATGGGGACTAGACCTCCTCAGACCCTTTCCCCAAGGATCAGGACAAGTCAAATTTCTCATCGTAGGGGTGGACTATTTCACAAAATGGATTGAGGCAGAACCCCTGGCCAATGTCACTGCTCAAAGAAGTCGGAAATTTCTGTACAGAAATATTATTACAAGGTTTGGAGTCCCCTACTCCATCACCACAGATAATGGCACTCAATTTACTGATACCGATTCCAGAAATTTGGTAGCCGACTTAAAAATAAAGCACCAATTCACATCCGTGGAACACCCACAAGCTAATGGACAGGCAGAAGCTACCAACAAAGTCATACTAACCGGGCTAAAATGAAGACTACAAGGTGCAAAGGGAGCTTGGGTCGAGGAGCTCCCACAAGTCCTATGGGCATATCGGATAACTCCACACTCCACCACAGGAGAATCACCCTTCCGACTGGCTTACAGAATAAAGGCAATAATCCCAGTAGAGATAGAGGAAGGATCCCCCAGAACAATCCTCTACAGTGAAGATACCAACTCCCAAACTCAAAGGGAGGAACTCGACTTACTCCTAGAAGTCCGAGAAAGAGTTCGGATTAGAGAGGAAGCACTAAAGCATCAAATGGCTTCAAGGTATAATCGGAGAATAGTCCAGCGAAGCTTCGCCAACAATGATCTCATCCTAATCCGAAATGACATCGGAGCAGGTCGGTCAAGAGAGGGGAAGTTAGCAACTAACTAGAAAGGACCTTACTGAGTTATAAAGGTACTGGGAAAAGGCTACTATAAGGTATCCGACCTAGAGAGGCGAGAGCTACCAAGGTCATGGCATGCCTGTAACCTAGTTAGAAAGTAATAAAGATCTTAGGTCAATGTGCACTCTTTTTCCTGAAAAGGTTTTTTAATGAGACACCAAGGCAAGATCTATAAAATTGCTCGATTTAGAAGGATAAAGAACTTATATGTATATACTCTTGTCTATTTTATATTTTTTCTACTTGAATAAAGATTTTCAAATTCCATAAAAAAGTTATCTGCCGAGACGTATTAATCTGAGTGCAAGAATTCACCGTCCGAATACGACAAGGTCGGCAAGATGAAAACCAAATTCATCATCCGATCACGACAAAATCGGCAAGATGAGAACCAAAATCAACACCCGATTACAAGGAAGTCGGCAAGGTGAAAGCAACAAAAATAGATTAATGCAGGAAGTTATAAAAAGTAATCCATAAAAAGTTGCCTGACGAGGCCTAGCTAAAAATGGACTACTAAAAATAACTTAAGAAGTACCGACACAGAAGTCGGACAAAGGCAATCAACAAAAGTTATAAAAAGCAATCCATAAAAAGTGGCCTGACGGGGTCTTACTAAAAATGGATTACTAAAAATAACTTACGAAGGTTCGACAAGAAGAAGTCAGACTAAACCGAGCAAAGTGACAAAAGTTGTAAAAAGTAATCCATAGAAAGAGACCTGGCGAGGTCCGAGTAAAAATGGATTACTAAAAACAACTTACGAAGGTTCGACAAGAAGAAGTCAGACTAAACCGAGCAAAGCGACAAAAGTTATAAAAAGTAATCCATAGAAAGAGACCTGGCGAGGTCCGAGTAAAAATGGATTACTAAAAATAACTTACAAAGGTTCGACAAGAAGAAGTCGGACTAAACCAAGCAAAGCGACAAAAGTTATGAAAAGTAATCCATAGAAAGAGACCTGGCGAGCTCCGAGTAAAAATGGATTACTAAAAATAACTTAAGAGGGTTCGACGAGAAGAAGTCGGACAAAACCGACCAATAAAAGCGGTATCTCAAACCGACAAAGTCAACCATCTAAAAGCAGACGTCGCTTTGCTCGAAGAGCTACGGCTCCAAAACAAGGCTCTCAAAATTGTTCAAAGACCAACTAGAAAGGTCCACCAGAACACTAAAAAGTTGCCAAACAAGTTAGCTTCAAGGGTCGTCTTGCCCAACCAAAAAAGGCAAAGCAAAGATCTCATAAAAAAGAGGTCAGACAGCAGAGTACCAACACTCTATAAGGATCTACCAAATTTTCAAAGGTTGCAAAAGAGCGATCAACATATCAAAAAGAGCATCAGCAATCATTAAAAGAGACTCAGAAGGCGGCCTGAAAGAGGGCCTCAAGAGTTCAAAAGCATTTTGTTTTTCTAAAGTTGTGCAGAAGCAACTAACAGTCAGAAGAACCAAATCACAACAAAAATTACAGAAATAAAGTTCAAAAGCCCACAAGTCGGGCTGAGGAGATAAAAACACATAAATCATAAAGGGTGCAAAGATTCCCCAAAAGCTGCGTCAGTAACAGAAGGAGGAGGAATGATATCCACAGGGACGGCGTCCACGGTCCCATCCTCACGATTGAGTATCTCACAATCCACATCAGGTTGAGAACGGTCGACCTCAGCAGAAGGATTTGAAGAAGTCGTGGCTGCAGAGGCTTTGGCCGGGGGTGCAGGAGGAGGCCCATCATCTTCATCATCTGGGGCAGGCACTATTTCCCCATCTTCCACCACATTGTCTAAACTAAAAAGAGTCAAGTCGAGTTCAGGAGCAAGAACTCGGACCTGCGCCTTTAAGTTTTCGTAAGCGCCTGTAACAGTGTCCACCAAATGGCCCTGAAGATCGGCATAGTCCACGTGGGCAGTTTCAAGCCTCCCCCTTAGCTCCAACACCTCTCGACATAAGTGCGGGTGTAACTCTCCTTATGCTTTTTTTGCCATATCCTCTGCCGAATTTGCAGCTGACTCAGCCCTGACGGCCCTCGACTTCTCCTTCTCGAAATCCAATTCTAGCTTAATAACCCTGGCATCAAGTTCATCCTTCAGACTTTTAATCCTATCAAATTCTGACTTTGCATCCTCCAAGAACTCTTTAGTGGCATAAACTGGGGAACCCTGCACAATTCAAAACAAAGCCGCACCCATATGAGCCATCCAGATGCTGTTATTAGTGATAAAATTCAAGTGATGAAGAATGGACACATCGTCCATAGGAAGTCGACCATAAGGAGAATTTCGGTTATCAACAAATCCCACGGCATCAAAGTCAGGGGCATCCAAATCATAAGGTTCAATAGTTTTTTGTTTTTTAGGAAGAGGACCAACACTCGGAGAGAAAGTAGCACCAGATGAAGGTCGAGCTGGATCAGAGGGGATAATTCGGACCTGAGGAGTTGGAATAACCTTCCTCGGCCCAGAAGCACTCGACGATGGTTTCTTTGGAGGAACTTGGAAAGACTCCCCCTCCGTAGACTTTGCCGAGATGTTGGAAGTAGCCGTCGCCTTCTTCGCCATACGAAAATGCTTCATAGAATCTGTAGATGTCACCATCTCTACAAAAAAGAAACCAAGAAAACAAGTCACAAATAGATAAAAATTCAACCACAAAGCAAAACTATTGAAAAGAAGTCAACCACTACCCAGTTCAGCTTGAAGAACGGAAGGATCTGAAAGAAACTTCTTTGTATCAAGATGAGGGGGTTCCCCCCAGTTTTCCTCTAACACATTTACAAAGGCCTGCTAAACCTCGTCCAAACTTTTCCAGGAATACCTGGATACTACTACGTTCTTCTGCCAGCACAAAGGGAAGGAAGGCTCATCATTTTCATCCAAAAAGAAGGGCCGAGCTCCCTCAACAGCTCGGACCTTGAAATAGTAGTTTTTAAAGTCCCTAAAGGACTCGTCATACATTGAGAAAACTTTTTTTCCCTGAGTAGCTCGGAAAGAAACCCAGGAGGCTTTCTTCTTTGCTACCCCGGGATTTGTCAACACAAAGAGATAAAGGAAGAGAGTTTTGGTAGGTCGGATATCTAGTTCTTGACACATCAGTTGAAAGATTTTTATGAAGCCCCAAGAGTTTGGGTGGAGCTGAGAAGGAGCCACATTACAAGACCAAAATAACTCGGTCTCAAAAGAGGTGAAAGGAATGGTAATATTCAACTGACTAAAGAAATAGTCATAAGCATAAAAGAAGGGACGTTCCCCTTGAACCAAAGAGGGAAAACTGACTCTCTCTTCAGGATCAGGCGACACTAGCTCATAATTCTTCTCCTGATCCCTATCACTACAAATTCTATGATGCCTCTTAAGTCGCACACAATACTCAGAATCAGCAACGGTAACACACATCAATAGAATGGAATCCAGCCAATCAGACATGCTATCCGGAATCTTAGTAGATATCTCAACATTTTTTTACGAGAAGACATGGGTCAACTACTCCTACATAAAGAAAAGGAAAATGGGATTACTACCAAACAACTCGGTCAAATAAGGAAATAACTCAGACAAAAGCAATATGAACATCAAAAAAGGAAACCCCAGGATTCACACTCAGATCTAGGGGCATCCTTTGGAGGCAGTAACAAGGCAAGAGCCCGAAAGGAAAGAAATCGACATTCTATCTCTCAAAAGTACAAATCCTTCTCTAGCAAACATCACCACATACAAAGTAGTAAGAAAGACATCATCGTCAACAAGAAACATCAAAGTTGCAACCCTTTCTACGAACAGTTTATCACCCAAGCAACAAAAAGCTACAGACCCAATTTACCAACAAATTTGCAAAGGCCAAGACTTTCGATCAAAAAGATACGACCACAAAAAGAAACAGACATCGTGACAAAAAATAAAACCCTAAGGAAGCAAAACAACCAGGTGCGCATCACAGTAAAAGGGTATAGAGACTACCACAAGGATGAAAGCTTTCACAAAAAATCATAAAAACACGATGACGAAAAGAAATCAAAACCCTCAGAAACGAAGATTAATCGCACACAACAGACATGTAAAAAGATGACGAAGGCATAAGAGGGGAAGAACATACCAACCTGAAGAAGAAGAAGAAAGCAACAACCGTTTCAAAGATTGTCAGGAAGATCAGAAAAAGACGGCAATAGACCCACGCCAAACAAACTTCTTCGAAAGCAGGAAATAGGAAACGAGATGCGAAAGCAGAAGGGGGCAAAAAGGAGTGAAACGTCGTTATCAAGAGAAAGAGTGAAAAGAAAGGAGAAGAGAAACTAAAAAAGGGCTTAAAAATTCAAAATGAAGTGAAAATAGGGAAATGGCAAAAGGAGTTAATGAGCATTTAATCCTCGCACGTTTCCAAGAAAAGCGCAACGCGCGTTACAATTAAAAAGAGGAGGAAAACGCTTCGCATTCAAGAGAACCCAGCAGAAGTTATATAATGCTCGAGCTCGACTTCTCCAAAAAAGGGTCGAAGTCTGAAGACACGACCCTAAAAAAGTAAAGATCGAGCTCAAGCAGGGGCACTATTCATACCTTGGGTTGAGCTATCTGACCTAGGGAGATCGAAGAAGACAAAGCTACCGACTTCTTCAGGTCAGGACCCCCGACCTCTTCTTTAAAAGAGTTCGGTCAAATCGACATGAGGGGCCCAAACAGGCCCAAATGAAGGGATACAGCCCAATCTAAAGCTAGTTAAAGCCTGGAAAGATAAGGGCAGCTCCCCAGAAGATACGATGACCTCACTTAAAGATAAAGATAAAGATAACTAACTTATCTTATCTAGAAAGGTCAGCCTACACTACTATAAATACACTAGAGCACCCAAGTATAACTCATACACTGATTCTACAAAAAAACCTGCTTAAAGCCCATGCTAACGTAAACATCGGAGTCTCTTGCAGGTACCACCACCCCCCGGTGACGAAGGATCAGCAGCATCTCCAGCTCCACCAGTTCCACCAAGTCAGACACGACAGCTCCAACCACCACAACAGATCTCATCCGAGATTGACCTTCAGTTTCAGGTAACCCTCGAAACACTAGAGTTAAGTGAAGCTTGAAACTCTTTTTGTCCTTGAAGAATAGAACAGAGTGTTTCATCTTGGTTGAAGGAAGAAGGAGGGTCGGTGATTTTGGGCACTTGTGGTTGGTTGAGTTGAGGTGCTTGCCTTTGGTGGGGTGGTTGGTAGGTTTTATAGGTTTTTCCTTGGTTTTGGTGTTGGTATGGAGGGTTTTGTTGGTGGTTGTTATTCCACCTTTAATTTCCACCATTGTCTCTACTTCCTTAGTTGTGGTTGTCCCTCCATCCTTGGTTGGAATTGTCTTGCCAACCTTGATTGTAGTTACCCCCTTGATTATAGTTACCTCCTTATTGAGAATACCCTTGATTTGGGCAGTTGTAATAGGCATTAGTAGCCGCCAAGGTATTATCCTCTTGGAGACTTAGGCATTCATCGGTATAATGGGAGTAACAAGAGCAAATTCCACACACTCGTTGAGGGACCAATTGTTGACATTGTTGTGGTATAGGAGGTGGAGGTTGCTGTTGATTGAGTTGGAGTTGCTTGAGGATATTGGTCATCTCTCCCAAGGTCTTGGTAAGGGCGGCGGTCTCACCACTAGAAGAAACTTCATTTATAGCTCTTGGATGATTGTTTCTTTGTCTAGCAAGTTGCGTGGACTCGGCCAAATCGGTGATAAGTTGCCATGCTTCCTCCGCTGTTCTATACTTTGTCAAGGAACCATTACTTGAAGCATCCAAGAGGATCTTGTCTTGAGGTTTCATTTCTTGGAAAAAGTAGCTAATTAACACTAGAGTGTCAATCATGTTGTGAGGACATGAGTCAAGAAGTCTCCGAAAACGTTCCCAATACTCGTAGAGAGTTTCCAATTCACCTTGGACAATGCATGCAATTTCTTTCCTTAACCTATCCGTCACCTCTAGAGGAAAGAATTTATCTAAGAACTCCCTTCTAAGCAAATTCTAATCACCAATAATCTCATCGGGCAAAGTGTAGAACCACTCCTTAGCTCTTTCCTCAAGAGAGAATGGAAAAGCAAATAACCAAATAGCAACCTCATCAGAACCCTCCTACCAAGTTGTTGAACATACGCCTTGAAAGTCCCTAAGGTGTTGTTCACACCCTGGGTCGAGCTATCCGATCCGGGATGTTCAGTAACAAAGCGACCGACCTCTTCAGGTCAGGCTATCCGACCTCTACTTAAAGAGCTCGGCCTAATCGACAGGAAAGCCCAAAAAGGGGCCCAACTTAAGGAATACGACCCAAATCCAAAGGCATCCCAAGCCTACAGAGAGAAGCGCGATTCCCTTGAAGATAAGCTGACCTCACTCAAAAGATAAGATAAGATAAGATAAGATAAGATAACTAACTTATCTTATCTAAGAAGGTCACTCCACACTATTATAAATATACTGGAGCACCCAGGTATAACTCATACTCTGGTTCTACTAAAAACCTGCTTAATACCCTTGCTAACTTAAGCATCGGAGGAGTCCCTTGCAGGTATCCCCCACCCTCCGGTGGCGAAGGATCAGCAATGCAGCTAGTCCAACAAGTCGGACACGACAGCTTCGGCCGCCACTCACCAGCCAGACACGTCAGCACTGACCAGTATAGAAGATCTCGACCGAGATCAACCTCCAGTTTCAGGTAACCCTCGGAACATTGGCGCCATTGCCGGGGAACGTGGAAGTCATCCTATCACCATGGCGGACGACCATGACAACGACCACGATTCAGATCTAGAGGATAGAACACCGCACAAAAACGCGGGCAATACGCTGAAAGATACCCCTGAATCTAACGAGGACAAAAACTCATCAAATCCGGGAGTGATAGAAGCGCTTCAAGATCGTTTAAAGCAACTTGAAAAAGAAACCCAGCACCAACGAGAAGTTGGGAAGGATCTACAAAGAGAGGTAAGGCGACGCCGAGAATTAGAAGATAAACTTATAAAACTCGAAACCGATCTCAAAGCCAAAGCTACTCGGTCCACCCCTGAGGATAACTCTCGCAAGGATCAAGATCCATTCACTAGGGAAATCATGAAGACCAAAATCCCTAAGGACTTCAAACTTCCGGATATGACTTTATACGATGGCACTACAGATCCCAACCATCACCTCAGCAATTTCAGAAGTAGAATGTACCTCACCGACGCCTCAGATGCAGTTCGCTGCAAAGCTTTTCCAACGACTCTCACAAACACAGCAATCAGATGGTTCGACAACCTACCTCCGAAGTCCATCTCAAGCTTTGATGACTTAGCCAAAAAGTTCCTGGTCAGATTCTCCATCCAAAAGATAAGGCTAAGCACGCCCCCAGCCTATTAGGAATCAAGCAAGGAGATCGGAAAAGCCTTCGCAACTACATGGAAAGATTCAACAAAACATGCCTAGACATACAAAGCCTACCAACAGAGGCCGCCATCATGGGCCTCATCAATGGCCTAAGAGAAGGACCTTTTAGCCAATCTATATCAAAAAAGTACCCCACATCTCTAGACGAAGTGCAGGAATGAGCGGAGAAATACATCAACATGGAAAAAAATTCTCGACTAGGAGAAACCTCAAAATCCGGATTCACCTACCGAGACAAAGACAAAGAGTCCAAAAAGAAAGAAGATTGACATGGGGAAAAAATTAAAAAATATCATAATTACACCCCTCTTAGGGTGTCCTTGGTGGATGTTTACAAAGAAGTCTGCCACACAGAAAAAATACCCCCAACTCGACCACTCAAAGGCAAAAGAGGAGGAGGAAACCGGAATGAATATTGTGAATACCATCGAGTCCATGGGCACTCTAACAACGAATGCTTTGACTTAAAAAATGTCATTGAAAAATTAGTAAGAGAAGGAAAACTAGATCAGTATCTAGCCACCCGGGACGATGAGCAAAGAAAAAGAAGAAGAGACGAGGAGGTTGGACGAACCGAGCGATCACCTCGTACACCAGAAAGACATGTCCATATGATACACGGAGGATTCGCAGGAGGAGGAATCTCCAAATCATCTCGCAAAAGATATCTCAAAGAAGTATATCATGTCGGAGGAAAGGAGGAAGCACCCGACATCCACGCAATTACGTTTACCAAGGAAGATGCATCCGGCATCATCTCAGGACACGACGATCCCATGGTCATCACCATTATACTGGCAAATGCAAATCTCCACCGCACACTGATAGACCAAGGGAGCTCTGCCAACATCTTATTCAAAACTGCCTTCGACAAGCTCGGCCTGGAAGATAAAGAACTCAAAGCATATCCAAACACCCTGTTCGGACTGGGAGACACTCCAGTACAACCACTGGGATACGTCTCGCTACACACAACCTTCGGAAAAGGAAACCAATCCAGAACACTCAAAATAGACTACATCGTGGTCGACGTGAGTTCAGCCTACAATGCCCTAATAGGTCAGACAACATTAAATCAACTCGGCATAATAATCTCAACTCCACATCTATGTATAAAATTCCCAACTGCAGAAGGGATAGCTACGATAAAAGCAGATCAAAAGATGGCACGCCGCTGTTATAACGAAAGTCTAAACCTCAGAGGCAAAGGAGAAAAATTCCACACAATCGGACTTGGTGGAGTTCAGAGGTGAGAAGAACTCCATCCACAACCTGAAGGTGAAGTAGAGAAAGTCCAGATCGGAGACATCCCGAACAAAACAACCAATATTGGCATGATTCTAAAAGGAGACATAAAAGAATCACTCGTACAGTTCTTACTAGACAATGTCGACCTCTTTGCGTGGAAGGCTGCAGACATGCCAGGCATAGACCCCGAGTTAATGTGTCATAAGCCTGTAGTCTACCCTGGATCTCGGCCGGTACAACAGAGGCGTAGAAAGCTCGAACCTGAAAGATCCCAAGCTGTGGAAGAGTAGGTACAAGCTCTACTGGAGGCAGGATTCATAAGAGAAGTCACGTAGCCACTATGGTTAGCTAATGTCGTCTTGGTGAAAAAATCAAACGGGAAGTGGCGAATGTGCACCGACTATACAGATCTCAACAAAGCCTGCCCAAAAGACCCTTATCCACTCCCAAGTATCGACGCTCTGGTAGATGCCTCCTCCGGATATAAATATCTCTCTTTTATGGATGCATATTCCGGATATAATCAAATCCCCATGTATCTACCCGATCAAGAAAAAATATCGTTTTTAACACCAAAAACAAATTACTGCTACATTGTGATGCCTTTTGGTCTCAAGAACGCGGGAGCTACTTATCAAAGGCTAATGAATAAAGTCTTTTCAGATCATATCGGAAAAGTCATGGAAGTCTATATGGACGACATGTTGATAAAGACACAAAGTGAAGAGACATTATTGTCCGACCTGGTCCAAGTGTTCGACACTATAAGGAAGCATGGCATGCGACTCAATCCTGCAAAATGCACCTTTGCAGTAGAAGCTGGCAAGTTCTTAGGTTTTATGCTCACACAAAGAGGAATTGAGGCAAATCCAAATAAATGCCAGGCCATACTCAACATGAAGAGTCCAACTTGTGTCAAAGAGGTACAACAACTCAATAGAAGATTGGCAGCCTTGTCCAGATTCCTAGCGGGATCAGCAATAAGATCTCTTCCCTTCTATGATACTCTAAGGAAAGGAAAAAAGTTTGAATGGACAACGGAGTGCGAACAAGCCTTCCAAGATTTCAAAAGATTTCTAGGACGGCCACCTATCCTATCTCAGCCACGAGAAGGAGAACCACTCATATTATACCTCGCGGTAGGGAGTCGGGCGGTAGCCTCAGCACTAGTTCAAGAAGACGACAGTGGGCAACAACATGTATACTTCATCAGTAAAGCGTTACAAGGATCCGAGCGGAACTACCAAAAAATAGAAAAGTTTGCCTATGCTCTCATACTAACATCTCGACGACTTCGCCCGTACTTCCAAGCTCACACCATTAAGGTTCGAACCAACCAGCCCATAAAAGGGATATTGCAGAAGACAGACCTAGCAGGCAAAATTTTACAATGGGCAGTCGAGTTGTCCGAGTTCGACCTTCAGTATGAAGCTCGGACAGCCATCAAATCACAATACTTAGCCGACTTCATTGCAGAATTTACAAACACCCTGGAAACCCCCACAGAATGGAATCTCTATGTGGACGGTTCCTCGAATAAAACTGGAAGCGGCGCAGGTGTGATAATTAAAAGTAATCAAGGAACCCAAATCGAACTCTCTCTCAAATTCGGGTTCCCTGCCTCAAACAACCAGGCGGAATATGAGGCACTACTAGCTGGTTTAAAGCTGGCTAAAGAGGTCGGGGCTCAAAAACTCATTATCTTCAGCAACTCACAGGTGATCACTTCACAAATAACGGGGAGCTACCAAGACAAGGACCCCACTATGAAAAAGTACCTGGGTAAAGCCAGGGAACAACTCGGACAACTCCGGGAGTATGAGATACATCACATACCCCGCGAACAAAATGCCCGGGTTGATGCACTCTCAAAACTAGCCAGCACTAAACTAGGAGGCAACAATAGAAGCCTCATCCAGGAAATACTACAGAACCCGTCAATCTCGGAAGAGGAAAAAGTCCTAGCCATAACAGGTCTAGATCAAGGATGGATGACTCCTATAATTAACTATCTCAAAAGAGAAATACTTCCTACAGATGAGAAGGAGGCAAAAAGGATAAAACGGGAGGCACAATACTACACTATCATAAACAATACTCTTTACAAAAGAGGAATTTTAACACCCTTGTTAAAATGTGTACCAACTTCCAACACGAGGAAAGTTCTGGAAGAAGTACACAGTGGCATCTGTGGCAATCATCTCGGAGCACAAGCGCTCACCAAAAAAGTACTCCGGGCAGGATTTTATTGGCCAACTCTACAAAAGGAGGCCACAGAGTTTGTAAAGACATGTCTCGCATGTCAAAAACATGCCAACTTTCACATCGCCCCACCAGAGGAGCTCATCAGCGTAACCTCACCTTGGCCATTTGCAAAATGGGGACTCGACCTTCTCGGACCCTTTCCTCAGGGATCGGGACAAGTTAAATTCCTCATAGTAGGGGTAGACTATTTCACAAAGTGGATCGAGGCAGAAACCCTAGCTAATGCTATTGCTCAAAGAAGTCGAAAATTCCTATATAGGAACATTGTCACAAGGTTCGGGGTTCCATACTCCATCACCACAGACAATGGCACCCAATTCACAAATGCAGGCTTCAGAAAATTAGTAGCCGACTTGAACATAAAGCACCAGTTCACTTCCGTCGAACATCCCCAGGCCAATGGACAAGCCGAAGCTGCCAACAAAGTCATATTGGCTGGGCTAAAACGGAGATTACAAGACGCAAAGGGAGCTTGGGCCGAAGAGCTCCCACAAGTCCTATGGGCATATCGAACAACGCCACATTCCACCACAAAGGAATCGCCCTTCCGATTAGCATACGGGACGGAGGCAATGATCCCAGTGGAGATCGAGGAAGGGTCGCCTAGAGTGGTCCATTACAATGAGGAAGCCAACTCCCAACTTCAAAAGGAAGAGCTCGACCTACTTCCCGAAATCCAGGAAAGAGCTCGGATCAGGGAAGAAGCACTAAAACGTCGAATGGCTTCCAGATATAATCAAAAGGTAGTGCCAAGAGGTTTTGTTGAAGATGATCTCATCCTAATCCGAAATGATATTAGAACAACTCGACCTGGAGAAGGAAAGCTGGCAGCAAACTGGAAAGGACCCTACCGAGTCATAGAAGTACTTGGGAAGGGCTACTACAGACTGTCCGAACTCGAGGGGCGAGAGCTTCCCAGATCATGGCACGCCTGCAACCTAAGAACGTACTATAGCTAGGAATGGTAAGGGATCTCAGCACAGGGTGTACTCTTTTTCCTGAAAAGGTTTTTTAATGAGGCACCAAGTTGAGATCCACAAATTATCCGACTTAAAAGGGTAAAAACTCTACATGTACATATTTGCATTTTCTTTCAAATAAAATATGTTAGACGTTCTACAAGTTTTCAAGACGCATTAATCTGAACTATTCATCGCACGATTATAAAGCAACAGATCGGCAGAAAGTGAAAGTAAAATTCACTGCTGATGGTGTTTTTGTGGAAAAACGAATTCCAAACACACAAATCTAACCGGCAAGTATATCGGGTCGCATCAAGTAATAATAACTCACGTGAGTGAGGTCGATCCCACAGGGATTGATGGATCAAGCAACTTTAGTGGGTGATTAGTTTAGTCAAGCTAACATTGAGTGATTGGGTGAAATTGATCAACAGAATGTAAAATTGCAAAGAATTTAAATTGCAGAAAGTAAATGGAACTGAAACTTAAAGAGCAAGCAATGTAAATTGCAGAAACTTAAATGACAAGAAATGTAAATTGCATCAAACGTAAAGGGGAGTGGGAGCAGGGAAATTAAATGAAAGCAATGGATCAAAGCTTAGAACAATTGCAAGGAAATTAAAATTGCATGAAAAGTAAATTCAGATCACAGTGGCTCAAATGTAAAGTGCAGAGGAACACACGTGCAGGAAAGTAAATTGGGAGCAATATGAGCAGAAAGTAAAAATTGCAGAGAAGGAAATTATAGCAGAAAAGGAAATCAGCAAGAAGACTTAAATCAATTTTGAAATCTCAAAGAGCACTCAACAATTTCAATGAAACAGTAAAAAAAAAAACAGCAAAGCAAAATTGCTTGAGAATCAAAGAGAGAATAAAGACTAGAAAACAAAGAGACTAGAAAACAAGTCAAGATCTCAATTCCTTCCTTGATCCAACAGCAAACAGATTGAAGAATAAAGACAAATGGAAGCAGTAAATGAAAGCTTTGGTTCAAATCACAATTTCTTGAATTATGCATAAAAATAATAAGAGAAGTTGCTGATGGAGAATGAAAACAGAATTTCTTCCAATCTCAATCCAAAATTTCAAAACAGAAAAGAAAACTAAGAGAGAAAGCAAAATGAAAACTAAAGAGTGCAAAACTCCCTATTGGAGCTAGCCTTCTCAATCGAGCTCTCTAAGAAATGAAGAAGATGCCTTTTTATAGGCTTTTCACAAAATGAAAATGAAAATGAAAAATGAAATTCTAAACAAATTACAATTAAAAATAAATTCCTAAGCTAACTTGTTCTTGTGCCTTGAAGTGATGTCCATGGGCTTTTAAATTTTGGTGCAGGATTGAATTAATTTGATTTTTGGACCATGGGTCACACTCCCAGGGCAAAGCTTTCCCCCAAGAGCTTTAAAGCTCTCTGTAAGAGCTCTATTGGAAGCACCCCTTTGTTTTGGAGAGAAACTCCAAGTTCGAACCATGATGGAAGCATTTTGTGAGTCCTTTTTCTTACATTTTCATGAGGAGACCCAAATAAAGCTCTCAAGGAGAGCGCTGCTTCCTTGCTTCCCTTGGTCTCCCTCTTCGAATCCTGGTGAAGCCACTTTAATTCATTTTTGCTTATTTTTGGTCCTTAAAGATGCCTTTCACTCGTACCTCAATTTCATGCTAAATATGGATTTTCATATATCATTGGAAAGCTCTGAATGTCAGCTTTCCAACACAACTAGAAGCACATCAATCGGATTTTTGTAGCTCAAGTTATGGCCCTTTGAAGGAGGCATGGTCATGCTGTAAGCGCCCAAGTTTAACTTAGCGAAAATTTTTTGCCTCCAAACTCATTTTCCTTGAGGCAAACCCGAAAAAGCTCTTGGGCAAAGCTCTTGGCAAGAGCTTTGCATGTGATCTTGCCTTGCTTCCTTCTTCCATGTGCTTTTGATAAAGCTCTTGGCAAGAGCTTGGCTTTTGTTTATTTGAAGTAAAGCTCTCCACAAGAGCTCTAAGCTCTTGGCAAGAGCTTTGTGCTCTTGCTCCTTGTTTTGAGCCACGCTTTTCTTCCTTTGGGCCACGCTTCTCTTCCTTGATTTTGTCATGGGCCACGCTTTTAAAAGCGTAGCCTAAGCCTCCAAAGTGTGCTCCAACTTCAAAGTATGCCCCAAAGCTCTTTTTTCCTTTTTAGCTTATTTTGTGCTTCTTTGCTTCTTTTTCTCCTTATTTCCTACAAGATTTATAAAATTAAAAGATCAAAGAAATATACCAATTAAGTACAAAAGCATTCAATATTTAAGCATAATTCATCAATTTCTTGTATGAAAAAGCATAGAAAAACATGACATGGTAACATGTCATCACAACACCAAAATTAAACCTTGCTTGTCCCCAAGCAAGAAAAGAATCATGCAATTAAGATTGACAATCCAAGGTAAGAAGAATAGCAACTCAATGTTCATGGTAAGCTAGTTTTCTAAGCATGCTACAATCACAAAAGAAATGTAAATAATTGATGCTTCTATCTAGCTCAATTTATGAAATCTTTTCCTTATTTTTCTTCCTTGAAACAAGCTTTTGATTTTCTTATTAGCTTCTCCTTTTGGGTGCTTTGCCCCATGAGTTAATAACAAAGCTACGATTCTAAATGCTTTGTTTTTAAGTATTACCACTTGATACATAAGCACCACAAGCATTTGAATTAGAGGACTTCATTAAGCTCATTTTTCTTTTCTTTTCTTGACTCTCTAATCATTGATGCTCAGAACCTTGAGCTTTGAGGGAGTGCTTTTGCACTTGAGCCTAGCCTTGACTTCTAAATATTTTGTTTTCAAGCATTTGGCTTGATACATAAACACCACAAGTACATAACAAATAAATTGCCATTGGTACTCAGAGCCTTCAGCTTTCTCATTCTTTCCCTTTTTTCTTTCTTGCTTTATTTGTATTTATTTCCTTCAAGGTTTTCATGATTATGAAAGATTTCACAAAATGTCCTAGATGAAAACTTCAATTAAATAAAATCCAATGCAATTGAGCAATAATTAATCATACTAGCTTTTCAATACTTGTATGCACATGCTAAACTCTTCTTTAATGCCTTATTTGTTTATGATCATGATACTTTACTGCTTTAAGCTTTACAAAACTCAAGTTGGTAGTCATAATGGCATGGCAACATGTTACAAATCAATATTCAAGCTATGCTTATTCATACCACACATGCATACATAGAATATAAAGACAATCATGAAAAATAAAGTGCTGGAAACAAAGGAGAGGAAAAGGAACTTTACAACCTTGTGGTCCATCTTCTCTATTGTTGTCATTTTCCTCTTATTCTTCCCTTTCCCTTGCCAAACTCAGAATGCTTGTTCATCCTCAAGCAATAATTAGAACGATGGCTATGGGGCTAAGATGGATCATGAATGTCTTAGACAATAAAATGTTAGCAGTACATGTGTTGCAAGCAAGCAAAATTTAAGATAAAAATCAAGGCACAGAGAAACAGGAACATTGTGATTGTAAGCAGAAGAAGGTGTGCACAATACTTTGCATAAAGAGTAAGTGGCACACCAAACTTAGTGTGACACTTTCACTTGGAATTGATGCAAGTATCTAGTAAAGATTGGAAGCAAATTTTTGTTGCATAGTGGTGCACGAATTGTGAATCACACTTTTCACACTCGTACCACTAACCAGCAAGTGCACTGGGTCGTCCAAGTAATACCTTACGTGAGTAAGGGTCGAATCCCACGGAGATTATTGGTTTGAAGCAATCTATGGTTATCTTGGAATTTTCAGTCAGGAAATCAATTATATTTATTAGTTGAATTGCGAATAAACAAGAGAGCATGGATTAAAGGTTACTTGTTATGCAGTAATGGAGAATATGTTGGAGTTTTGGAGATGCTTTGTCTTCAGAATCTCTGCTTTCCTCTGTCTTCTGATTCACGCACGCACGTCCTCCTATGGCAAGCTGTGTGTAGGTGGATCACCGTTGTCAATGGCTACCATCCATCCTTCCAGTGAAAAGGGTCCAGGTGCGCTGTCACCGCATGGCTAATCATCTGCAGGTTCTTAGTCGTACCGGAATAGGATTTACTATCCTTTTGCGTCTGTCACTACGCCCAGCACTCGCGAGTTTGAAGTTCGTCACGGCCATCCAATCCCAGAATCCTACTCGGAATACCACAGACAAGGTTTAGACTTTCTGGATTCTCATGAATGCCGCCATCAATCTAGCTTATACCACAGAGATTCTGATTAAGGAATCTAAGAGATATTCATTCAATCTGATGTAGAACGGAGGTGATTGTCAGACACACGTTCGTGTATTGAGGAAGGTGATGAGTGTCACTGATCATCACCTTCTCCATAGTTAGGCGCGAATGGATATCTTAGATAGGAACACGCATGTTTGAATGGAAAACAGAAGTACTTGCATTAATTCATCGAGACACAGCAGAGCTCCTCACCCCCAACAATAGAGTTTAGAGACTCATGCCATCAAAGAGTACAAAGTTCAGATCTAAAATGTCATGAGATACAAAATAAATCCCCAGAAGTTGTTTAAATACTAAACTAGTAACCTAGGTTTACAGAAAATGAGTAAACTATAACAGATAGTGCAGAAATCCACTTCTGGGGCCCATTTGGTGTGTGCTGGGGCTGAGACTAAAGCTTTCACGTGCCTGGGGCTGTTTTGGGCGTTCAACGCCAGCTTTGGATCCTTTTCTGGCGTTGAACTCCAACTTGCAGCTTGTTTCTGGCGCTGGATGCCAGAATTGGGCAGAGAGCTGGCGTTGAACGCTAGATTATGTCATCTATCCTTGAGCAAAGTATGGACTATTATATATTTCTGGAAAGCTCTAGATGTCTACTTTCCAACACAATTGGAAGCGCGCCATTTGGAGTTCTGTAGCTCCAGAAATTCCATTTTGAGTGCAGGAAGGTCAGAATCCAACAGTATCAGCAGTCCTTTTTCAGCCTGAATCAGATTTTTGCTCAGCTCCCTCAATTTCAGCCAGAAAATACCTGAAACTACAGAAAAATACACAACTCATAGTAAAGTCTAGAAATATGAATTTTTCCTAGAAACTAATGAAAATAAACTAAAAACCAACTAAAACATACTAAAATCTATATGAAATTAACCCCAAAAAGCGTATAAAATATCCGCTCATCACAACACCAAACTTGAACTGTTGCTTGTCCTCAAGCAACTAGACAAATAAAATAGAAGACTAATAAGTCAAGAAGCAATAATATCTCATAGTTTTTGAGTGAAGCTCAGATTCTAATTAGATGAGCGGGACTAGTAGCTTTTTGCTTCCGAACAGTTTTGGCATCTCACTTTATCCATTGAAGCTCAGAGTGATTGGCATCTATAGGAACTTAGAATTCAGATAGTGTTATTGATTCTTCTATTTCAGTATGATGATTCTTGAGCACAGCTACTTTATGAGTCTTGGCCGTGGCCCTAAGCACTTTGTTTTCCAGTATTACCACCGGATACATAAATGCCACAGACACATAATTGGGTGAACCCTTTTAGATTGTGACTCAGCTTTGCTAAAGTCCCCAATTAGGGGTGTCCAGGGTTCTTAAGCACACTCTTCTTTTTGCTTTGGACCTTGACTTTAACCGCTCAGTCTCAAGTTTTCACTTGACACCTTCACGCCACAAGCACATGGCTAGGGACAGCTTGGTTTAGCCGCTTAGGCCAGGATTTTATTCCCTTAGGCCCTCCTATCCACTGATGCTAAAAGCCTTGGGATCCTTTCTATTACCCTTGCCTTTTGGTTTTAAGAGCTTTGGCTTTTTCTGCTTGCTTTCTCTTTCTTTCTCTCTTTTTTTTTGTAAGCTTTGTTCTTTGCTGCTTTTTCTTGCTTCAAGAATCATTTTTATGATTTTTCAGATTATCAATAACATGTCTCATGTTCATCATTCTTTCAAGAGCCAACATATTTAACAGTCTTAAACAACAAATTCAAAAGACATATGCACTGTTCAAGTATTCATTCAGAAGACAGAAAGCATTGCCACCACATGTTACTAATTAGAATTTTTCTTATTAAAAACTCGAATTTTATTGTCTCTTATTCAAAAGATCTACTATTTTATTCATGTTTTCTGATGATGAGAAAAATAGACTATAACTTAATTGGAGGTAAAATCAAAATAGACACTAATTACTACTATATGACTCCTAAGGTAAACTCTTATAACGACAACTATCACAGAGTTAAAGCAGAAATTGGAATTTAACAACCTTTGTTCTGGGAAGTGGATGTTCCTCGGATCTGTGGGGTGCTTGGTCCTTCAAGAGATAACTTCTGGCACTTCAATTCCCTCAAGTCACGCCCTTGCTCTTCCTGTTCTTTAATCAAATAGCAAAGAATTTGACTTTGTTCCTTCTGTTCCTTTATTATTTGTTCCATAGCTTCTTGCATCTTGGTAACTGATGTTTCAAGATACTCCCAATATTCAGATTGAGGAATTTCTGGGAGAAATTCCTGTGTTTTCTTCTTGATGGGGTCATCTTGTGCTTGTTGTTTTTCCATTGATGCTTTGGTGATTGGTTTCTCAATTGAGATATACTCAGTTATTCCCATCCTTACTCCAGCGTCCTTGCAGAGCAGAGAAATCAAGCTTGGGTAAGCCAATCTGGCCTCTTTAGAATTTTTATTAGCAATTTTATAGAATTCAGTTGAAATCAGTTGATGAACTTCCACTTCTTTTCCCATCATGATGCAATGGATCATCACTGCTCTTTTAACAGTGACTTCAGAACGGTTGCTAGTGGGCAACAGAGAATGCCCAATGAAGTCCAGCCATCCTCTGGCGACTGGTTTGAGATCTTCTCTCTTGAGTTGATTTGGGACACCCTTTGTGTTGGTGGTCCACCTGGCTCCAGGGATACATATGTCCTCTAGAATCTTATCCAGGCCCTTGTCTGTTCTCATCATTCTCCTGTTTAAGGAGTCTGGATCATCTTTCAGCTGAGGTAGCTTTAAGATCTCCCTGATCCTGTCAGGGTGGGTATGAACAATCTTTCCTCTGACCACGGTCCGATAGTCATAGAAAGCAGTCCCAGATAGTTTCTGCTTGTCAGTTTGCCACATATTAGCATAGAACTCCTGAACCATGTTCCTCCCTACTTTCGTTTCAGGATTAGCTAGGACTTCCCAGTTCCTGATTCGAATTTGCTCCTGGATCTCCGGATATTCATCTTCTTTCAGATCGAATCTAACTTCCGGGATCACTGATCTCAGACCCATTATTTTGTTATAATGGTCTGAATGTTCTTTAGATAAGAACTTCCCTTGATTCCAAAGTGGTTTTGGAACGCTCTCTTTCTTGCCTCTTGGAGTGGGTTGTTTTTCTTTAGGAGCCATGATCTTAGTGATCGCAGATAAACACACCAAACTTAGAGGTTTGCTTGTCCTCAAGCAAAAGAAAAGAAAGGAGAGCGATAGAAGGAGAGCTAGGTGCAATTGTTGATGGAAGGGGGGGCGAACCCAAATTTAAAGGGAGGGAGGGTGGGTTTTCGAAAAAAGAGAAAAAGATATGATAAAAAAGATTGATTTGGAAAAGATAAGATAGAAGATATGATAAGAGAGGATATAGTTTAAAATTGAAAAGATATGAAAGATTTTTGAAAAAGATAGATCTAGATTTTGAAAAAGATAAAGTGGAGATTTTGAAAAATATATTGATGAGTTGAAAAGATAGATTTGTTTTTAAAAAGATTTGAAAAGAGTTGGATTGAATTTGCAAAGAGGGTTTGTGCTTATGGATTAAGATATATTTGATATTTTTAAAGTAGGATTTTTAGAGATTGGGGATTTTAGAAATCAGGGTTCTTAACATGTTTATGTAAAAAAAAATCATGCATTGAAACATAAAATTTAAAATTAGAATGAAAAATATGTAGAAAAACGAATTTGGCTCCTCCCTACCATCCTGGCGTTTGAACGCCCAAACACTGCCTGTTTTGGGCGTTCAACGCCCAAATGCTGCTCTCCTGGGCATTCAACGCCTAATTGTTGCCCTTTTCTGGCGTTGAACGCCAGAAAGCTATCCTTTATTGGCATTCAGCGCCCACTGGATGCCCCTTTTGGGCGCTGAATGCCCAAAATGGGCCTTCACTGGCGTTTTCTTGCCAGTGAGCTCCCTTTCTCTGTTTTGTGTGTAGATTCCTTCTGTAACCCTGTGAATTTATGAAAATGATGATTTACCTTAGTATCAATGAACTCTATACAAAAAAATAAAAATAAAAATAGAAATAGGGCAAAATGCTTAGAGGATTGATGCCCCATGGCTGGGTTGCCTCCCAGCAAGCGCTTCTTTATTGTCTTTAGCTGGACCTTGCTGAGCTTTTAGTCTAGCTTCAGCCTTGAGCATTCTTGCTCAACGTTGCCTTCAAGATAGTGCTTGATTCTCTGTCCATTGACAATGAACCTCTTATCAGAATCAATATCTTGAAGCTCCACATAACCATATGGTGATACACTTGTAATCACGTATGGTCCCCTCCACCGGGATTTCAATTTCCCGGGGAATAGCCTGAGTCTAGAGTTAAACAGCAGAACCTTCTGTCCTGGTTCAAAGATTCTAGATGACAGCTTTCTGTCATGCCACTTTTTTTTATTTCTCTTTAAAAAGCTTAGCATTTTCGAAAGCTATGAATCTGAATTCCTCTAGCTCATTTAACTGGAGCAATCTTTTTTCTCCTGCTAACTTGGCATCAAAGTTTAGGAATCTGGTTGCCTAGTAGGATTTATGTTCCAGTTCCACGGGCAGGTGACATGCCTTACCATACACAAGTTGGTATGGAGAGGTCCCTATAGGGGTCTTGAATGCTGTTCTGTAAGCCCACAGAGCATCATCCAAGCTCCGTGCCCAATCCTTTCTACGGGTACTTACTGTCCATTCTAGGATTCTCTTTAATTCTCTGTTAGAGACTTCAGCTTGCCCATTAGTTTGTGGATGATATGGAGTAGCCACCTTATGGCGAATTCCATACCGAACCATGGCAGAGTAAAGCTGTTTATTGCAGAAGTGAGTGCCCCCATCACTGATGAGTACTCTAGGGACACCAAACCTGCTAAAGATATGTTTCTGGAGGAACTTCAGCACTGTTTTAGTATCATTGGTGGGTGTGGCAATGGCCTCAACCCATTTTGATACATAGTCAACTGCCACCAGAATATAAGTGTTTGAGTATGATGGTGGGAAAGGTCCCATGAAGTCAATTCCCCATACGTCAAACAACTCAATTTCCAAGATTCCTTGTTGAGGCATGGCGTAACCATGAGGCAGATTACCAGCTCTTTGGCAACTGTCACAGTTACGTACAAACTCTTGGGAATCTTTATAGAGTGTGGGCCAATAGAAGCCACATTGGAGGACCTTGGTGGCTGTTCGCTCACCTCCGAAATGGCCTCCATATTGAGATCCATGGCAATGCCACAGGATCCTCTGTGCTTCTTCTCTAGGCACACACCTACGGATTATTCCATCTGCACATCTCTTAAAGAGATAGGGTTCATCCCACAAGTAGTACTTTGCATCAGTAATTAATTTCTTCTTTTGTATCCTGTTGTACTCCTTGGGTATGAACCTTGCAGCTTTATAGTTTGCAATATCGGCAAACCATGGTATTTCCTGAATGGCAAATAAATGCTCATCCGGAAAAGTCTCAGAGATCTCAAGAGAGGGGAGGGGCGTCCCTTCTACTGGCTCTATCCGGGACAGATAATCAGCCACTTGGTTCTCTATCCCTTTTCTGTCTCTTATTTCTATATCAAACTCTTGCAGAAGCAACACCCATTTGATGAGCCTGGGTTTTGAATCCTGCTTTGTGAGTAGATATTTAAGAGCAGCATGATCAGTATACACAATCACTTTTGATCCTACTAAGTATGATTTGAACTTGTCAATGGCGTAAACCACTGCAAGTAATTCTTTTTCTGTGGTTGTGTAATTTTTCTGGGCATCATTTAGAACGCGACTAGCGTAATAAATGACGTGCAGAAGCTTGTCATGCCTCTGTCCCAACACTGCACCAATGGCGTGATCACTGGCTTCACACATTAGCTCAAATGGTAATGTCCAGTCTGGTGCAGAAATAACTGGTGCTGTGACCAGCTTAGCTTTCAGCGTTTCAAACGCCTGCAGGCACTCTGTGTCAAACACAAATAGCGTGTCAGCAGCTAGCAGATTGCTTAGAGGTTTTGCAATTTTTGAAAAATCCTTTATAAACTTCCTATAGAATCCTGCATGCCCCAGAAAGCTTCTGATTGCCTTAACATTGGCAGGTGGTGGTAATTTTTCAATTACCTCTATTTTTGCTTGATCCACCTCTATTCCCTTGTTTGAGATTTTATGCCCAAGAACAATCCCTTCAGTCACCATGAAGTGACATTTTTCCCAGTTTAAAACTAGGTTGGTCTCTTGGCATCTTTTCAGAACAAGTTTCAGGTGATCAAGACAGGAGCTGAATGAGTCTCCATATACTGAGAAGTCATCCATGAAGACTTCCAGAAATTTTTCCACCATATCAGAGAAAATAGAGAGCATGCATCTCTGGAAGGTTGCAGGCGCATTACACAGCCCAAATGGCATCCTTCTATAAGCAAACACTCCGGATGGACATGTGAATGCTGTTTTCTCTTGATCCTGAGGATCTACTGCAATCTGGTTATAGCCTGAGTAGCCGTCCAAAAAGCAGTAATAATCATGACCTGCTAGTCTTTCTAGCATCTGGTCTATGAATGGTAAAGGAAAATGATCCTTTCTGGTGGCTGTATTGAGCCTTCTGTAGTTAATACACATGCGCCACCCTGTAACTGTTCTTGTAGGAACCAGTTCATTTTTTTCATTATGAATCACTGTCATGCCTCCCTTTTTTGGGACGACTTGGACAGGGCTCACCCAGGGGCTATCAGAAATAGGATAAATAATCACAGCCTCTAGTAATTTGGTGACCTCTTTCTGCACCACTTCCTTCATGGCTGGATTTAGCCGTCTCTGTGGTTGAACCACTAGTTTAGCATTATCCTCCAATAAGATTTTGTGCATGCATCTAGCTGGGCTTATGCCCTTAAGGTCACCTATGGACCACCCAAGAGCTGTCTTGTGTGTCCTTAGCACTTGAATAAGTGCTTCCTCTTCCTGTGAATTTAAGGCAGAGCTTATGATCACTGGAAAAGTGTCACCTTCTCCCAGAAATGCATATTTTAAGGATGGTGGTAATGGCTTGAGCTCGGGTTTAGGAGGTTTTTCTTCTTCCAGAAGAAATTTCAAAGGCTCTTTCATGTCCTCTGAATCCTCTAAATCAGGCTGAACATCTTTAAAGATGTTTTCCAACTCTGATTCGAGACTCTCAGCCATGTTGATCTCTTCTACCAAAGAGTCAATAAGATCAACTTTCATGCAGTCTTTTGATGTGTCAGGATGTTGCATGGCTTTGACAGCGTTCAACTTAAACTCATCATCATTGACTCTCAGAGTTATTTCCCCCTGTTGGACGTCAATGAGGGATCGTCCAGTTGCTAGGAAGGGTCTTCCTAGAATGAGAGTAGCACTCTTGTGCTCCTCCATTTCCAGCACAACAAAGTCAGTGGGAAAGGCGAATGGCCCAACTCTGACAATCATGTCTTCAATCACGCCTGATGGGTATTTAGTGGAGCCATCAGCAAGTTGGAGACATATCCGGGTTGGTTTAACTTCTTTAGTTAAGCCAAGCTTTCTGATAGTGGATGCAGGTATTAGGTTGATGCTTGCCCCAAGATCACATAAAGCTGTCTTAGTGCAATTACCTTCTAATGTGCATGGTATCAGAAAACTCCCAGGGTCTTTAAGCTTTTCAGGGAAGCTTTTCAGAATGACTGCACTACATTCTTCAGTGAGGAGAACTCTTTCTGTTTCTCTCCAATCCTTTTTATGACTCAAGATCTCTTTCATGAACTTGGCATAAGAAGGTATTTGCTCCAGTGCCTCTGCAAATGGGATCTTTATTTCAAGAGTCCTGAGATAATCTGTAAAGCGAGCAAATTGCTTATCCTGCTCCTCTTTCTGGAGTTTTTGAGGATAAGGTATCTTAGCTTTATATTCCTAAACCTTAGTTGTTGTAGGTTTATTGCCTACAGAAGTGGTTGAAGAAGCCTTTTTAGAGGGGTTGTCATCAGCACTTGTGTGTGTCTGATCCCTCACTGGCAATTGAGTGCCAGAGTTAGAAGCTGGAGTGACGTGAGACGCCAACTCCTTGTCTGTTCCTGGCGTCTGAACGCCAGAACTGTGCCCATTTTGGGCGTTCAGCGCCAGATCTTGCCCATTTTGGGCGTTCAACGCCAGATCCTTGCTTGTTTCTGGCGTTGAACGCCAGTCCTTGCTTGTTACTGGCGTTGAACGCCAGTCTTGGGCATGGTCTAGGCGTTCAGTGCCAGCCTTCCACCAGATTGCTGGCGTTTTAACGCCAGAATTACTTTTCCCTGGGCTCTTACTGTCCTCAGGTGAATTTTGGGTGGTTTGCTCATTCCTTAGCTCTTTGCTGCCTTGAGGTGGGGTATTTAATGTTTTTCCACTTCTTAATTGAACTGCTTGGCATTCTTCTGTTATTTGTCTTGACAGCTGCTGCTTTGTTTGCTTCAATTGTTCTTCCATATTTATATTAGCCATCCTTGTCTCTTGTAGTTTATCCTTGAATTCGGCTAACTGCTTTGTTAGAAAGTCCAATTGCTGATTGAATTCAGCAGCTTGTTTTACAGGGCTGAGTTCAGTAGTTACTGTTTTAACCTCTTCTTTCATGGAAGGGTCACTGCTTAGGTACAGATGCTGATTCCTGGCAACTGTATCAATGAGCTCTTGAGCCTCTTCAATTGTCTTTCTCATGTGGATAGATCCACCAGCTGAGTAATCTAGAGACATCTGAGCTCCTTCTGCAAGCCCATAATAGAAGATGTCTAACTGAACCCACTCTGAAAACATTTCAGAGGGGCATTTTCGTAGCATCTCTCTGTATCTCTCCCAGGCATCATAAAGAGATTCATTATCTCCTTGTTTAAAGCCTTGGATGTCCAGCCTTAGCTGTGTCATCCATTTTGGAGGAAAGTATTGATTCAGGAATTTTTCTGTCAGCTGTTTCCATGTCCTTATGCTAGCCTTAGGTTGGTTATTTAACCATCTCTTGGCTTGGTCTTTTACATCAAATGGAAACAGTAATAGCCTGTAGACATCCTGATCTACCTCCTTATCATGTACTGTGTCAGTAATTTGTAAAAACTATGCCAGAAACTCTGTAGGTTCTTCCTGTGGAAGACCGAAATACTGACAGCTTTGCTGCACCATGATAATGAGCTGAGGATTCAACTCAAAGCTACTGACTCCAATGGAGGGTATGCAGATACTGCTCCCATATGAAGCAGTAGAGGGGTTAGCATATGACCCCAGAGTCCTCCTGGACTTTTCATTTCCACTTAGATCCATGATGGAGAAAGGGAGATGATGTAAAATAAAAAAAATTTTATTTTTATTTATTTATTTATTTATTTATTTATTTCGAAGATGAAATAAATTAAAATAAAATAAATAAAAATGATTGAAAATTTTCGAAAAATTTGAGGAGGGAGAAAGTGGTTAGGAAGTTTTGAAAAGGATATGATGATTTTTGAAAAAGGTTTTAAATTTTTAAATAAAAATCCGAATTTTAAAGGTGAATTTCGAAAATTTGCTTTAAAATAGAGAGAAAAGATATTTTTAAATTTAAAGAGGAGAGAGAAAAACAATAAGATAGCACAAGATTTAAAATTTTTAGATCTAATGCTCCTTGTTTTTGAAAATTTTGGATGGAAAACACCAAGGAACACCAAACTTAAAAATTTTAAGATCAAGACACAAGAAAAACTCAAAAACACTTTGAAGACTCACAAGAACACCAAACTTAAAATTTTTAGAAAACCAAACTAAAATTTTCAAAAACCAAAGGGAAATCAACAAGAAAACACCAAACTTAAAGTTTGGCACAAAATTTAATAGAGAAATTATTATTTTTGAAAAATTTTTGAAAAGAAAATAAATGACTCTGACTCAAAAGACAAAAATTTCCTAATCTAAGCAACAGGATTCACCGTCAGTTGTTCAAACTCGAACAATCCCCAGCAACGGCGCCAAAAACTTGGTGCACGAATTGTGAATCACACTTTTCACACTCGTACCACTAACCAGCAAGTGCACTGGGTCGTCCAAGTAATACCTTACGTGAGTAAGGGTCGAATCCCACGGAGATTGTTGGTTTGAAGCAATCTATGGTTATCTTGCAATTCTCAGTCAGGAAATCAATTATATTTATTAGTTGAATTGCGAATAAACAAGAGAGCATGGATTAAAGGTTACTTGTTATGCAGTAATGGAGAATATGTTGGAGTTTTGGAGATGCTTTGTCGTCAGAATCTCTGCTTTCCTCTGTCTTCTGATTCACGCATGCACGTCCTCCTATGGCAAGCTGTGTGTAGGTGGATCACCGTTGTCAATGGCTACCATCCATCCTTCCAGTGAAAAGGGTCCAGGTGTGCTGTCACCGCACGGCTAATCATCTGCAGGTTCTCAGTCGTATCGAAATAGGATTTACTATCCTTTTGCGTCTGTCACTACGCCCAGCACTCGCGAGTTTGAAGTTCGTCACGGCCATCCAATCCCAGAATCCTACTCGGAATACCACAGACAAGGTTTAGACTTTCCGTATTCTCATGAATGCCGCCATCAATCTAGCTTATACCACGGAGATTCTGATTAAGGAATCTAAGAGATATTCATTCAATCTGATGTAGAACGGAGGTGATTGTCAGACACACGTTCGTGTATTGAGGAAGGTGATGAGTGTCACTGATCATCACCTTCTCCATAGTTAGGCGCGAATGGATATCTTAGATAGGAACACGCATGTTTGAATGAAAAACAGAAGTACTTGCATTAATTCATCGAGACACAGCAGAGCTCCTCACCCCCAACAATGGAGTTTAGAGACTCATGCCGTCAAAGAGTACAAAGTTCAGATCTAAAATGTCATGAGATACAAAATAAATCCCCAAAAGTTGTTTAAATACTAAACTAGTAACCTAGGTTTACAGAAAATGAGTAAACTATAACAGATAGTGCAGAAATCCACTTATGGGGCCCACTTGGTGTGTGCTGGGGCTGAGACTAAAGCTTTCACGTGCCTAGGGCTGTTTTGGGCATTCAACGCCAGCTTTGGATCCTTTTCTGGCGTTGAACTCCAACTTGCAGCTTGTTTCTGGCGCTGGACGCCAGAATTGGGCAGAGAGCTGGCGTTGAACGCCAGATTATGTCATCTATCCTTGAGCAAAGTATGGACTATTATATATTGTTGGAAAGCTCTGGATGTCTACTTTCAAACACAATTAGAAGTGCGCCATTTGGAGTTCTGTAGCTCTAGAAATTCCATTTTGAGTGCAGGGAGGTCAGAATCCAACAACATCAGTAGTCCTTTTTCAGCCTGAATCAGATTTTTGCTCAGCTCCCTCAATTTCAGCCAGAAAATACCTGAAATTACAGAAAAACACACAACTCATAGTAAAGTCCAGAAATATGAATTTTGCCTAGAAACTAATGAAAATAAACTAAAAACCAACTAAAACATACTAAAATCTATATGAAATTAACCCCAAAAAGCGTATAAAATATCCGCTCATCACATAGCAACACCAAACTTAGAATGCAGTCATATGTCCATTTTATTTGAATTAAAACTAAACAAAAGAAACTGTTATATGTTAAGTACAATTACCAAGCCAAGAATATGTCATGAATAAGGATCTCGTGGTGATGTATTAACAAAAATAGTTAACAAAAGAAAGCACTAAAAACAAGTAAATGAATAAAACAAAGAGAGAAACTAAATTATCCAACTAAGAAGAAAAATGACACTGCAAAGGGCATTATGATTATGCATACAAGTGGTGTTGCTGAATTAATTGCATAGAAAATAAGTGGCACACCAAACTTAAAATCTTGGTGTGTCTCTTTCATTTTTGATTTGATGCAATCATCCAAAAATATTGAAAACAATTTGTTGCAAGGCAACACCAAACTTTGAATGTAACCATATGCCAATTTATTGAATTTAAACAAAGCAAAGAGAGAAATGTACCTACGGTCTACCTGTTCTTCACTTTCTTTCTCTTCTTCCAGTTTATTAAGAGGAATGTCTTTAAGGGGGGAGAAGATTCAGCTACTGTCCCTTGTCTTGGCCTTTCCTCAGCAAGCTTCCTTTTGCAAATGGCTTGATTGATCTTCCTTGCTGGATCAGGGACAGGGTTGGTGCTCTTGCTAGTTGCCTTCACTCCTTTGGATTCAAGACTTGGTTGCTGTGTGATTATTGGAGTTTTGTCTTCATCCTGAGCCTTTTGAATTGGTGGCTCAATGAGCTCTTCCTTCATGTACTTCTCTGCCCCACTTGAGTGTGAATTTTCTTGAATGACTTCCTCACTTTTTTGTTCCTCCACTCCTTTTTTTGCACTCAACATTTGACTTAATAGTTCTTTTATGGAGGAGGTTTGTTGTTCTTCCTAAGATTTCTTCATCTCCTCTTCATATTTTTCGATCACAGATTCAAGGAAAGTTTGTGAGGGTTGTGAATGTTCATGTTCCTTTGTCACCTCAAGTGCAGTTTCATTTTTAACCACCTCATTCTTCATTGAAAGTTCACTTGATGCAGTAGCCTTCTCATCTTGCTCTTCCACTTTATCTTTCACATCCATCAATTGGTCTTCATTTTCTTTGCTTAGTAGTTCTAAGCGTTTCTCTGTGTCCTCCAATTGCTCATCCATCTCCTGAGAAAGGATTTCTAGTTCTCTCCATGATTGTTGCTGTTCCTCCACAATCTGTTAAACATGGACTCAAGCTTTGAGAGTCCTTGGCTCGTGGAAGTTTGTGTTGAGGCCTATTTAGGTGATGAAGAATTTTTAAATGTAGAAGTGGGAGGTGAGGTTGGACAATCTCTCATGTGAGTTGACTGCTCAGAATTTGCAGTTTCTTGGTAATACTCCCAACCACCATTGGAATAATGACTTGAATCATCTTGTGGTGGAGAAAAATATCCCATATGATTTTCTTTCTCATCTTGTGGTTCTGAAGCATAGCTCCATGAATTGGAGTGCCCAGAATTTGAAGTTTCTTGGTGATATTCCCAGAAAAGGAAATCAGCAAGAAGACTTAAATCAATTTTGAAATCTCAAAGAGCACTCAACAATTTCAATGAAACAGTAAAAAAAATAGCAAAGAAAAATTGCTTGAGAAAGCTAAACAGAGATGAAATTCAGCTTAATTGCAAAATGAAATTGAAGATCTCAGGAAATCAAAGAGACTAGAAAACAAGTCTAGATCTCAATTCCTTCCTTGATCCAACAGCAAACAGATTGAAGAATAAAGACAAATGGAAGCAGTAAATGAAAGCTTTGGTTCAAATCACAATTTCTTGAATTATGCTGAGAAATAACAAGAGAAATTGCAGATGGAGAATGAAAACAGAATTCCTTCCAATCTCAATCCAAATTTTCAAAACAGAAAAGAAAACTAAGAGAGAAAGCAAAATGAAAACTAAGAGTGCAAAACTCCCTATTGGAGCTAGCCTTCTCAATCGAGCTCTCTAAGAAATGAAGCAGATGCCTTTTTATAGGCTTTTCACAAAATGAAAATGAAAATGAAAAATGAAATTCTAAACAAATTACAATTAAAAATAAATTCCTAAGCTAACTTGTTCTTGTGCCTTGAAGTGATGTCCATGGGCTTTTAAATTTTGGTGCAGGATTGAATTAATTTGATTTTTGGACCATGGGTCACACTCCCAGGGCAAAGCTCTCCCCCAAGAGCTTTAAAGCTCTCCGTAAGAGCTCTATTGGAAGCACCCCTTTGTTTTGGAGAGAAACTCCAAGTTCAAACCATGATGGAAGCATTTTGTAAGTCCTTTTTCTTACATTTTCATGAGGAGACCCACGATAAAGCTCTCAAGGAGAGTGCTACTTCCTTGCTTCCCTTGGTCTCCCTCTTCGAATCCTGGTGAAGCCACTTTGATTCATTTTTGCTTATTTTTTGTCTTTAAAGATGCCTTTCACTCGTGCCTCAATTTCATGCCAAATATGGATTGCCATATATCGTTGAAAAGCTCTGAATGTCAGCTTTCCGACACAACTGGAAGCACATCAATGGATTTCTGTAGCTCAAGTTATTGCCCTTTAAAGGAGGCATGGTCATGCTGTAAGCGCCCAAGTTTAACTTAGCGAAAATTTTTTGCCTCCAAGCTCATTTTCCTTGAGGCAAACCCGAAAAAGCTCTTGGGCAAAGCTCTTGGCAAGAGCTTTGCATGTGAGCTTGCCTTGCTTCCTTCTTCCATGTGCTTTTGATAAAGTTCTTGGCAAGAGCTTTTAAGCTCTTGGCAAGAGCTTGGCTTTTGATTATTTGAAGTAAAGCTCTCCACAAGAGCTCTAAGCTCTTGGCAAGAGCTTGGTGCTCTTGCTCCTTGTTTTGAGCCACGCTTTTCTTCCTTTGGGCCACGCTTCTCTTCGTTGATTTGGTCATGGGCCACGCTTTTAAAAGCGTGGCCTAAGCCTCCAAAGTGTGCTCCAACTTCAAAGTATGCCCCAAAGCTCTTTTTTTTCCTTTTTAGCTTATTTTGTGCTTCTTTGCTTCTTTTTCTCCTTATTTCCTACAAGATTTAAAAAATTAAAAGATCAAAGAAATATACCAATTAAGTACAAAAGCATTCAATATTTAAGCACAATTCATCAATTTCTTGTATGAAAAAGCATAGAAAAACATGACATGGTGACATGTCATCAACTACACGATCACGATAAAGACCAGCAGAGATGAAAACCAAAATTCATCTCAAGGTCGACTAAACAAGGATTGAATTCACCTTCTACAAATCGGCAAAGATGAAAACAGAATAATGCAAGAAGTTATCGAAAGTGATCCGGAGAAAAGACCTGACGAGGTCTTAATGGATTGCTAAATAATAACTTAAAGACTGGCCGACGTTAAGAAGTCGGACCAAGTCAAACCAAGTTATAAGTAAACCCTGGAAAGAGGTCTGGCCAACCCTATAAAAGAGGATTACTTTAACTTAGAAGGGCCCGACATGACGTAGTCGGCCCAAAACATAAAAGTGATAAAAGTAATCCCTGAAAGAGACCTGAACAAGGTCCAAAAAAGAGGATTACAAAAATAACTTAGAAGGGCCCGACATGACGAAGTCGGCCCAAAACATAAAAGTTATAAAAGTAATCCCTGAAAGAGACCTGAACAAGGTCCAAGAAAGAGGATTACAAAAATAACTTAGAAGGGCCCGACATGACGAAGTCGGCCCAAAGCACAAAAGTTATAAAAGTAATCCCTGAAAGAGACCTGAACAAGGTCCAAGAAAGAGGATTACAAAAATAACTTAGGAGGGCCCGACATGACGAAGTCGGCCCAAAACACAAAAGTTATAAAAGTAATCCCTAAAAGAGACCTGAACAAGGTCCAAGAAAGAGGATTACAAAAATAACTTAGGAGGGCCCGACATGACGAAGTCGGCCCAAAACACAAAAGTTATAAAAGTAATCCCTGAAAGAGACCTGAATAAGGTCCAAGAAAGAGGATTACGAAAATAACTTAGAAGGACCCAACGCGAGGGAGTCAGCCCAAAACGTAAGGTAATCCTTAAAAGAGACCTAAGCAAGGTCCAAAAAAGAGGATTACTAACAACTCAGACAAATCGACATGACAAAATCGATCTCCCGAAAGCTTTAGCGTTATACGAAGTAAATTCGGACAAAAACCCAAAGAGGTCAGACAACGAAAAGTTCCAACACTCCCAAAGACCTAGAAAGGTACCTGGACGAATGCAGAGGGACATGTTACGAAAAAACACAAGTTATGATAATAACAAGCCCAAAAGGTTACCAAAACTAACCCCAAGGGCTTGGAAATTACTTTGTTTTTCAAAATAAGGTTGCTAAACAAGCAACTAGGAGTACAGCGAAAGTCAGAAACATCATTTACAAAATAAAGAGTTTAAAAAGCCCACAAGCCGGGCTACCTACACAAGCAATTAGAAAATTCACTACGAATCCTAAGGCTCTTTAGCAGCATCAACACGGGGTGAAGGAGGACGAGTCCGAAGAGGTACGGCATCCACAGTTCCATCATCTCGATTCAAGATTCGACAATCAGGTTCTGACTCGGGATGACTGGCCTCAACCGAAGGAATTGAAGAAGTCGGCACCTCAGATACTTTGGCAGCAGGCACGAAGGGAAGATCAACATCATCGTCATCAGGGTCATCAAGAACAATCTTGCCATCCTTTACAACATTGTCCAGACTAAAGAGAGTAAGGTCGGCCTCAGGTGCAATAACTCGAACCTGCTCCTTCAAGTTCTCATAAGCAGCATTCACACTGTCCACAAGGTGACCCTGGAGCTCGGAATCATTAACCCGGGCCGATTCCAACTCCTCTCTAAGACGCATCACTTCCCTATAGGACGTGACGTAGCTATCCTTGTGCCTTAATACGGTGTCTTCAGCCAACTTCACGGAAGCAGCCAAGGCCATAGAACTAGCCTTTTCACCCTCTAATTCTTTTTCCACCTTCGCCAACTTTACCTCCAGCTCCTCCTTCCAACCTTTTATTCTATTAAACTCCGCCTTAGCCTCCAGCATGAAAGATTTTGTAGCATGAACCGGGATACCCTGAGCAGTTCAAAAAAGAGTCGCACCCATATGAGCCATCTTCACACTACTTCTAGTTATGAACTCCAGGTGATGAAGAATGGACACATCATCCATTGGAAGACATCCATAGGGGGAAATCTGTTGATCGACAAACTCGACGGCATCAAAATCAGGGGCATCAAGGTTAAAAGGCTCAGATGTTTTTTGCTTTTTCGGAGGAGGAGCGCCAGCACCAGCAGCTGAAGTTTGCGAAGGGTTAGTCAGACGAACCTGGGGAGTAGGGATCACCCTCCTCGGCCCAGGTGACCTCGGCACGGATGGCTTCGACTGAACCTAGGACGACCCCTCTCCGGCCGCTTTGGCCGAGATGTTTTGGGCTACAGTAGCCTTCCTGGCCCGCTTGAATGCCTTCATAGATTCATTATTTTTAATCATATCTGCAAGCAACACATAACAGTGAGAAATCAAGTTACAAATCAGAAAAGAACTTGCAGAAAATAAAATCAACAAACAAAGAAAGGAAATCGATCACTACCAGCTCAGCCCGGAGAAGTGAGGGGTCCCCTAAGAATTTCTTGGTATCAAGATAGGGAGGCTCCCCCAATTCTCCTCCAATACAGTCACAAAGGCCTGCTCGACCTCGTCCAACATCTCCCATGAATACCTCGACACAACAATGTTCTTTTGCCACTCTAAAGGAAAAGTGGGTTCATCATTCTCATCCAGAAAAAAGGGCTGAGCTCCTTCAACAGCTCGGACCTTGAAGAAATAGTTCTTAAAATCACGAAACGACTCGTCATACATAGAAAAAACTTTCTTCCCTTGCGAAGCTCGGAATTAAACCCAGGCAGCCTTTTTCTTCACTACCCCAGGTTTTGTCAAGACAAACAAATAAAAGAAAAGGAATTGTGAGGCAGGGACGTCAAGTTCATGACACAACAATTGAAAGATCTTTATAAAGCCCCAAGAATTGGGGTGAAGTTGGGATGGAGCTACATTGCAAAACCACAACAAATTAGTCTCAAAAGGAGTAAAAGGAATGGTGATGCTCATCTGGCCAAAAAAGAAATCGTATGCATAGAAAAAAGGACGGTCTCCAGCAACTCAAGTAGAGAAACAAACTCTCTCTTCAGAAGTAGGGGGTACAAGCTCATAATTCTTTTTCTCACTATCACTATTACAAACCCTATGAAATTGCCTAAGCTGCTGACAAAATTCAGAATCAACCAAAGAAACACATAAAAGAACCATCGAATCCACCCAATCAGCCATGCCCTCAGGGACTTGAGAAGATGTTTCAACAATGTTCTTGCGAGAAGACATGAGGTCAACTAGTCCTACAGCAAGAAAAGAAGAAAATAGATTACTAACCCAAACATCTCGGATAAAGTCAAAAACCATATCAGAACAGCTCGAACAAGCATGACACCAGAGCAATACAAGCAACAAAAGGAAACCCCAGGACCCACACTAAAGATCCAGGGGCATCCTTTGGAGGAAACTTATGGAACAAGGACTCAGGAAAACCTACAAGTCTACATCTCTACACATCTTAACAGGAAGATAACACTCTAAGAAGAAAGCCACGAGCTACAAATCAAATAAAGTCATCAAAATAACTACCTCCCAAATTCACAGTCACAGACGGAACTACCAAGCAACGAAAGTATCAACAAGAAGTCATCAAAGACGCCACCTTTTTCAGAAAATAAACACCCCAAACAAACAAGCCACTAGAAAAAATCGTTACTTTCTACAAAGGATCATCAATAAAATCATCAACATAGTAAAAGTCATCAAAAGGAGCAACCTTCTGGGCAAAGTAAAACAGATTCATGAAAAACTAGAAAAACATGTAGCACAGCGACAAGCGAGCACGACAATGCAAAAAGATTCAAGTTTTCCAAACATGCATTCAAACAAAACCAAAACTTTACCAAGAACCGAAGGAAAAAACAACAAAAGAAGCACAAAGAAAGAAAAACCAACCTGAACAAAGGAAGAAACATCGAAGGAGATTGAAGATGGAAAGACGGAATCACCCAGAAAATCACCGAATGACGCCGTAACGCAAGAAAGGCAAAATTTAGGTGAAAGCAGAAAGCGAGAGAGTAAAGGGAGAAGTTACAAAGAAAAACGAAAGAAGAGAAACCGTTTCTGTGTGCAAAATTCAAAATAAAAAGCCAAGGAAAATGGGGCAATTAAAACCAATTAATAAAGGTATTAAACCTTCACACGTTCCCAAGAACAGAGCGCTGATATAAAAGCGCGCGCTCTCAGAAGAAAACGTTCCACATTCAAAACTCTACAAAGAAAGAAGTCGACAAATGCTCGAGTTCGGCTTCACCAGAGAAGGATCGAAGTCTAGGACTCGACCTCAAAAAGGAAGACCGAGCTCAAGCAGGGACACTGTTCACACCCTGGGTCGAGCTATCCGATCCGGGATGTTCAGTAACAAAGCGACCGACCTCTTCAGGTCAGGCTATTCGACCTCTACTCAAAGAGCTCGGCCTAATCGACAGGAAAGCCCAAAAAGGGGCCCAACTTAAGGAATACGACCCAAATCCAAAGGCATCCCAAGCCTACAGAAAGAAGGGCGGTTCCCTTGAAGATAAGCTGACCTCACTCAAAAGATAAGATAAAATAAGATAAAATAACTAACTTATCTTATCTAAGAAGGTCACTCCACACTATTATAAATACATTGGAGCACCCAGGTATAACTCATACTCTGATTCTACTAAAAACCTGCTTAATACCCTTGCTAACTTAAGCATCAGAGTCCCTTGCAGGTACCCCCCACCCTCCGATGGTGAAGGATCAGCAGTGCAGCCAGTCCAACAAGTCGGACACGACAGCTCCGGCCGCCACTCAGCAGCCAGACACGTCAGCACCGGCCAGTACAGAAGATCTTGACCGAGATCAACCTCCAGTTTCAGGTAACCCTCGGAACAGGTGTCTAATAGGATCTTGAGCGGGAATTCCATGGAACTTAGGGAGAAGATTAATCAAGGCAGTTTTAAGCTCAAAATTAGCATTCAACTCTGGATGACGTACTTGAAGCGGTTAAAGAACAAAGTCCAGAGCACGGGCTTCCTTAAGAGTGACTCTTCTTGGAGCGGCCATAATATCGGTACCTAATTCAATGGAAGAGGTATTAGTAGTATTAATGGAAGAGTAGATAGTTCCTTCCTCAAATGACGCTTCGGATTCAACCTCGGATAAGGTTGGTGAATTGGTAGAAACCCTTTCACCACCTCCAAAGGCTAACCGACGCCGAGCTTGCCTAATATGGAGTAAAGTCCTCTCAATTTCAGGATCAAATGTAGCTAAGCTCAGATCTGGTAATGAACGCGTCATTCAATGAAAGAAGCATAGAGCTCATGACAACAAAATGCACTAAAAAAAGATTAATCCTAACTAACAATTGAACTAGCAATCAATAAAAAAAATTCAAGTATCCACATATCAACATATTTACACTAACCAATAACATGGCACACATATGCAACTACCCGGCAATGGCGCCATTTTGATGTGTTATATTTGTCGGTATAGAATTTTCCAATATAATTCTGTCGTGAGTATAGTCTAAACCAACAAGCTATAATGCACCAAATTTAGAAAATGTGTCACCACAATTCAAAATCAATAACCGGGAGTAGAATCCCGGGTCGTTCTCCCTAGGAGTTGCCTTAAGATGCACATCATTGGTTAGGAGTTCTCTTGGTAGTTTGGAATTGAATACAAGAAAAGTAAATGAACTTGAACTAAAACAATGAGCAACTAACAATTAGACTAAGGAACACAAGAACTTAAGCTAGCAAGTGAATGGCAATCAATCAATGTAAAATCCTTGGCTAGGGGTGAGAATTGGAATTTTTATCCTCATTGCCTCCATCAATTGTGATAATAATTGGTTATTACTCCACTTAGTTAACCTCTAACTATAAAGGAAAGTCAAGTGGAGATAATCAATTTGAGTTCACAAGTCCTAGTCAAATCCTAAGGAAAGACTAGCTTTAGTGGCATTCAAATCAACTAGCAATTTCCAATTGTCAATCAACAAAAGACTTTGACAATTCAAGTGTCTCCAATTACCCAACCCCCAAGCCAAGAGTGAAAATCTACTCCATAGCTATAATTGACATTTTCTCAAACACTTAGTGAATAAGAATGCAAGACATTATGAAATTAAGAAGAGAATTCAAAACTAAAGCTATCTACTACAAGCAATTAACCACAATCAAGCAATTAATAACAATGAATATGAAATTCCTCAATGCATTAATAGAAATCAATGTAAACAAGATCCAAATCCTAGATCCAAAATAACTAGAGTAAGAAGAACACTAAATTGAGAGTAGAAGAATGAGATCTACAAATTATAGCAATGAAAAATTGAATTCAAAATAGATCTAACCAAAAGATCCAAGTGAAATTGCAATTGAGAAAGCCAAAACCTAGAGAGAAGTGAGAGTTTCTATCTCTAGAATCATAAACTCAAAAAACTAGCTAAAAATTCTCTAATGTGTCAAAATACCCTTTTTCCTTGGTCCCTTGGGTCTTTTCCCTCCAGAATTCAGCTAAAATTGGGCCTGGAGCTCTTCAGAAATCGCCAGCCACGATTTCACTAATGAAGTCACGTGCCGAGCGTCACACATACGCATCGGTCACGCGTACGCGTCTCTGGATTTTTGCGAGCCACGCGTACACGTCAAGCACGCATACGCGTCAATGAGATTTTCACCCAGCCACGCGAACACGTCAACTTTTGCGGGCCAATCCCAGCATCATGCTCCCACGCGTGCACATCGGCCACGCGTGCTCGTCGCAGCCGATTCTCTAAAACTCCCTTCTTTCGTTATCCTTCCATTTGTGCATGCTTCTTTTCTCTCTTCTAGGCCATTCTTGCCCTATAAACTCTGAAATCACTCAATAAACATATCACGGCATCGAATAGTAATAGAAGTGGATTAAAATATAGCATATTTAAGGCCTAAAAAGTATGTTTTCAACCATCAAGCAAAATTAGGAAGGAGACACAAAACTATGTATTTTATATGGATGAGTGTGATAGAATATTGATAAAAACCCCTAAATTCTACACATGATAAATCCTAAAATTGGGATTTATCAGGATCCCAAACTTTGTTTTTACACGCAACTTCAAGTTGATCATCACAAGTCCAATTGGGTGGCTGGTGCACGAAATCGTGATCGTTAATTTCTTGGTAACGGCGCCAAAAACTTTATACGTATGTTGATAATCTTAGTTCTTTGTCACAACTTCGCACAACTAACCAGCAAGTGCACTGGGTCATCCAAGTAATAAACCTTACGTGAGTAAGGATCGATCCCACGGAGATTGTTGGCTTGAAGCAAGCTATGGTCACCTTGTAAATCTCAGTCAGGCAGATTCAAATGGTTATAGAGTTTTAATAATTAAAAGATAAATAAAACGTAAAATAAAGATAGAGATACTTATGTAATTCATTGGTGAGAATTTCAGATAAGCGTATGGAGATGCTTAGTTCCTTCTGAATCTCTGCTTTCCTACTGCTTTCATCCAATCCTTCATACTCCTTTCCATGGCAAGCTGTATGTTGGGCATCACCGTTGTCAATGGCTACATCCCATCCTCTCAGTGAAAATGGTTCAAATGCGCTGTCACCGCACGGCTAATCATCTATCGGTTCTCGATCATACTGGAATAGGATTCAGTAATCCTTTTGCGTCTGTTACTACGCCCAGTGATGAGCGGATAATTTATACGCTTTTTGGCATTGTTTTTAGTATGTTTTTAGTAGGATCTAGTTACTTTTAGGGATATTTTCATTAGTTTTTATGTTAAATTCACATTTCTGGACTTTACTATGAGTTTGTGTGTTTTTCTATGATTTCAGGTATTTTCTGGCTGAAATTGAGGGACTTGAGCAAAAATCATATTCAGAGGTTGAAGAAGGACTGCTGATGCTGTTGGATTCTGACCTCCCTGCACTCAAAATTGATTTTCTAGAGCTACAGAACTCTAAATGGCGCTCTCCCAATTGCGTTGGAAAGTAGACATCCAGGGCTTTCCGGCAATGTATAATAGTCCATACTTTGGCCAAGAATAGATGACGCAAACTGGCGTTCAACGCCAGCTCTCTGCCCAATTCTGGCGTCCAGCGCCAGAAAAGGATCCAAAACCAGAGTTCAACGCCCAAACTGGCACAAAAGCTGACGTTCAACTCCAAGAAGGACCTCTACACGTGCAACACTCAAAGCTCAGCCCAAGCACACACCAAGTGGGCCCCGGAAGTGGATTTATGCATCAATTACTTACTTCTGTAAACCCTTGTAGCTAGTTTATTATAAATAGGACCTTTTACTATTGTATTAGACATCTTTTGATCATCTTAGGATCTTAGGATCATCTTTGGATGCCTGGTTCTTAGATCAGAGGGGCTGGCCATTTGGCCATGCCTGGACCTTTCACTTATGTATTTTTAACGGTAGAGTTTCTACACTCCATAGATTAAGGTGTGGAGCTCTGCTGTTCCTCAAAGATTAATGCAAAGTACTACTATTTTCTATTCAATTCATCTTATTTCGCTTCTAAGATATTCATTCGCTCTTCAACCTGAATGTGATGAACGTGACAATCATCATCATTCCCTATGAACGCGTGCCTGACAACCACTTCCGTTCTACCTTAGACTGAATGAGTATCTCTTAGATCTCCTAACCAGAATCTTCGTGGTGTAAGCTAGAATGATGGCGGCATTCAAGAGAATCCGGAAGGTCTAAACCTTGTCTGTGGTATTCCGAGTAGGATTCAATGAATGAATGACTGTGACGAGCTCCAAACTCGCGATTGCGGGGCGTTAGTGACAGACGCAAAAGGATAGTAAATCCTATTCCAGCATGATCGAGAACCGACAGATGAATAGCAGTGCCGTGACAGGGTGCGTTGACCATTTTCACTGAGAGGATAAGATGAAGCCATTGACAAGGGTGATGCCTCCAGACGATTAGCCGTGCCGTGACAAGGCATTTGGATCATTTTCCCGAGAGAAGACCGAAAGTAGCCATTGACAATGGTGATGTATCACATAAAGCCAGCCATGGAAAGGAGTAAGACTGATTGGATGAAGATAGCAGGAAAGCAGAGGTTCAGAGGAACGAAAGCATCTCTATTCGCTTATCTGAAATTCTCACCAATGATTTAGATAAGTATTTCTATCCTTTATTCTATGTTTATTTAATTAGTATTCGAAAACACCATTATCAATTTATATCTGCCTGACTGAGATTTACAAGGTGACCATAGCTTGCTTCATACCAACAATCTCCGTGGGATTCGACCCTTACTCACGTAAGGTATTACTTGGACGACCCAGTGCACTTGCTGGTTAGTTGTGCGAAGTTGTGAACCATGGTATTGGCATCATGTTTTTGGCGCCATTACCAGGGAAAGAAAAAGCGATGAATTTTACATAATCAAAGTGTAATCACAATTTCTGCGCACCACCCAGCACTCGCGAGTTTGAAGCTCGTCACAGCCATCCCTTCCCAGATCCTACTCGGAATACCACAGACAAGGTTTAGACTTTTCGGATCTCAAGAATGGCCGCCAATAATTCTAGCCTATACCACGAAGACTTTGATCGTAGATTAAGAGGCTAAGAGATACACATTCAAGCTTGTTTGCATGTAGAACGGAAGTGTTTGTCAGGCACGCGTTCATAAGTGAGAATGATGATGAGCGTCACATAATCATCACATTCATCATGTTCTTGTGTGCAAATGAATATCTTAGAGAAGAAATAGGCTTGAATTGAATAGAAAAATAATAGTACTTTGCATTAATTCATGAAGAACAGCAGAGCTCCACACCTTAATCTATGGTGTGTAGAAACTCTACCCTTGAAAATACATAAGTGAACATAGGGTAGACATGGCCGAGTGGCCAGCCTCCCATAGAGGTCTAGAGATCTAAAATGATCAAAAGATTATCCAAAGATCCTTAACACGATAGTAAAAAGTTCTATTTATACTAAACTAGTTACTAGGGTTACAGAAATAAGTAAATGATGCAGAAATCTACTCCCGGGCCCACTTGGTGTGTGCTTGGGCTGAGCATTGAAGCTTTCACGTGTAGAGGTCTTCCTTGGAGTTAAACGCCAGTTTGTAACTTGTTTCTGGCGTTTAACTCTGCTTTGCAACCTGTTTCTGGCGTTTAACACCAGAATATGGCAGAAAGCTGGTGTTGAACGCCAGTTTGCGTCATCTAAACTCGGGCAAAGTATGGACTATTATATATTTCTGGAAATCCCTGGAAGTCTACTTTCCAACGCAATTGAGAGCGTGCCATTTGGACTCTTGTAGCTTCAGAAAATCAACTTTGAGTGCAGGGAGTTCAGAATCCAACAGCATCTGCAGTCCTTCTTCAGCCTCTGAATCTGATTTTTGCTCAAGTCCCTCAATTTCAGCCAGAAATTACCTGAAATCACAGAAAAACACAAAACTCATAGTAAAGTCCAGAAATGGTGATTTTTATTTAAAAACTAATAAAAATATACTAAAAACTATGTAAAAATAATGCCAAAAAGTGTATAAATTACATAACACCAAACTTAAATTGTTGCTTGTCCCCAAGCAAATGAAAATCAAATAGGATAAAAAGAAGAGAATATACTATAAATTCCAAAAATATCAATAAAACTTAGCTCCAATTAAATGAGCAGGACTAGTAGCTTTTTGCCTCTGAACAGTTTTGGCATCTCACTTTATCCCTTGAAGTTCAGAATGATTAGCATCTATAGGAACTCAGAATTTAGATAGTGTTATTGATTCTCCTAGTTCAGTATGTTGATTCTTGAATACAGCTACTTTATGAGTCTTGGCCGTGGCCCTAAGCACTTTGTTTTCCAGTATTACCACCGGATACATAAATGCCACAGACACATAACTGGGTGAACCTTTTCAGATTGTGACTCAGCTTTGCTAGAGTCCCCAATTAGAGGTGTCCAGGGTTCTTAAGCACACTCTTCTTTTTGCTTTGGACCTCGACTTTAACTGCTCAGTCTCAAGCTTTTGGCTTGACACCTTCACGCCACAAGCACATGGTTAGGGACAGCTTGGTTTAGCCGCTTAGGCCAGGATTTTATTCCTTTGGGCCCTCATATCCACTGATGCTCAAAGCCTTGGATCCTTTTTATTACCCTTGCATTTTGGTTTAAAGGGTTACTGGCTTTTTGCTCTTGCCTTTTGGTTTAAAGAGCTCTTGGCTTTTTCTTCTTGCTTTTTCTTTTTCTTTCTCTTTTTTTCGCAAGCTTTTGTATTCACTGCTTTTTCTTGCTTCAAGAATCAATTTTATGATTTTTCAGATTATCAATAACATTTCTCCTTTTCATCATTCTTTCAAGAGCCAATATATTTAACATTCATAAACAACAATATCAAAAGACATATGCACTGTTCAAGCATTCATTCAGAAAACAAAAAGTATTGTCACTACATCAAAATAATTAAACTAATTTCAAGGATGAATTCGAAATTCATGTACTTCTTGTTCTTTTGTAATTAAAGCATTTTTCATTTAAGAAAGGTGATGGATTCATAGGAAATTCATAGCTTTAAGACATAGACACTTAAACACTAATGATCATATAGTAAAGACACAAACATAAATAAAACATAAGGCTCAAAAACTGAAACACACAGGAAAATAAGAACTAGGAGATTAAGGAACGAGTCCACCTTAGTGAGGGTAGCGTCTTCCTCTTCTTGAAGAACCAATGGTGATCTTGAGCTCCTCTATGTCTCTTCCTTGCCTTTGTTGCTTCATCCCTAGTGATTTTGGTACTCCTATCCTTAGTTGCTCCCAATAGTTGTGTGGAGGAAAATGTATCCCTTGAGGTATCTCAGGGATTTCTTGGTGAGAGAATTCCTCATGCTCTTGTTGAGGTCCATGAGTGGGCTCTCTTGTTGTGCAGTCAAATGCTCTATGGTGCACGAAATTGTGATGTCCAGGCTCAAACTATTCCTGGCACGTGAGCAACTTGGTACGCGTAATCGTGATTACACATTCATAATTTGTCACAATTTCGATACAACTAACCAGCAAGTGCACTGGGTTGTCCAAGTAATACCTTACGTGAGTAAGGGTCGAATCCCACGGAGATTGTTAGTATGAAGCAAGCTATGGTCACCTTGCAAATCTCAGTTAGGCAGATATAAATGGATAATGGTGTTTTCGAATTTAATATAATAAAATAGGGATAGAAATACTTATGTAATTCATTGGTAGGAATTTCAGATAAGCGAATGGAGATGCTTTCGTTCCTCTGAACCTCTGCTTTCCTACTATCTTCATCCAATCAGTCTCACTCCTTTCCATGGCTGGCTTTATGTGATACATCACCACTGTCAATGGCTACTTTCGGTCATCTCTCGAGAAAATGATCCAATGCCCTGTCACGGCACGGCTAATCGTCTGGAGGCATCACCCTTGCCAATGGCTTCATCTTATCCTCTCAGTGAATAATATGCTCACGCACCCTGTCACGGCACGGCTATTCATCTGTCGGTTCTCGATCATGCTGGAATAGGATTTACTATCCTTTTGCGTCTGTCACTAATGCCCTGCAATCGCGAGTTTGGAGCTCGTCACAGTCATTCATTCATCGAATCCTACTCGGAATACCACAGACAAGGTTTAGACTTTCCGGATTCTCTTGAATGCCGTCATCATTCTAGCTTACGCCACGAAGATTCTGGTTAAGAGATCTAAGAGATATTCATTCTAGCTTATTTCATGTAGAACGGAAGTATTTGTCAGGCACGTGTTCATAGGGGAGATGGTGATGAGCGTCACACATAATCATCACCTTCATCACGTTCTTGGGTGCGAATAGATATCTTAGAAGCGAAATAAGATGAATTGAATAGAAAACAGTAGTACTTGCATTAATCTTTGAGGAACAGCAGAGCTCCACACCTTAATCTATGGATTGTAGAAACTCTACCGTATAAAAATACATAAGTGAAGGTCCAGGCATGGCCGAGATGGCCAGCCTCCAAAAACGTGATCAAAGGATCATAAGGTAATCCAAAGATGACTAATACAATAGTAAAAGGTCCTATTTATAATAAACTAGTCACTAGGGTTTACATGAGTAAGTAATTGATGCATAAATCCACTTCCGGGGCCCACTTGGTGTGTGCTTGGGCTGGGCTTTGAGTGTTACACGTGTAGAGGTCCTCCTTGGAGTTGAACGCCAGCTTTGGTGCCAGTTTGGGCGTTCAACTCTGGTTTTGGCTCCTTTTCTGGCGCTAGACGCCAGATTTGGGTAGAAAGCTGGCGTTGAACGCCGGTTTACGTCGTCTATTCTTGGCCAAAGTATGGACTATTATATATCGCTGGAAAGCCCTGGATGTCTACTTTCCAACGCAATTAGAAGCGCGCCATTTCGAGTTCTGTAGCTCCAGAAAATCCACTTTGAGTGCAGGGAGGTCAGAATCCAACAGCATCAGCAGTCCTTTTTCAACCTCTGAATCTGATTTTTGCTCAAGTCCCTCAATTTCAGCCAGAAAATACCTGAAATCACAGAAAAACACAGAAACTCATAGTAAAGTCTAGAAATGTGAATTTAACATAAAAACTAATAAAAACATCCCTAAAAGTAACTAGATCCTACTAAAAACATACTAGAAACAATGTCAAAAAGCGTATAAATTATCCGCTCATCACAACACCAAACTTAAATTGTTGCTTGTCCCCAAGCAACTGAAATTCAAATAGGATAAAAAGAAGAGAATATACTATAAATTTCAAACTATCAATGAAACAGAGCTTCAATCATATGAGCGGGACTTATAGCTTTTTGCCTCTTGAATAGTTTTGGCATTTCACTCTATCCATTGAGGTTCAGAATGATTGGCCTCTATAGGAACTCAGAGTTCAGATAGTGTTATTGATTCTCCTAGTTCAGTATGATGATTCTTGAACACAGCTTCTTTATGAGTCTTGGCCGTGGCCCTAAGCACTTTGTTTTCCAGTATTACCACCGGATACATAAATGCCACAGACACATAATTGGGTGAACCTTTTCAGATTGTGACTCAGCTTTGCTAAAGTCCCTAATTAGAGGTGTCCAGGGTTCTTAAGCACACTCTTTGTTTTTGCTTTGGACCTTGACTTTAACCGCTCAGTCTCAAGTTTTTACTTGACACCTACACGCCACAAGCACATGGTTAGGGACAGCTTGGTTTAGCCGCTTAGACCAGGATTTTATTCCTTTAGGCCCTCCTATCCACTGATGCTCAAAGCCTTGGGATCCTTTTTATTTGCCCTTGCCTTTTGGTTTTAAGGGTTATCGGCTTTTTCTGCTTGCTTTTTCTTTTTCTTTCTATTTTTTTTCGCCCCTTTTTTTTTCTGCAAGCTTTGTTCTTTGCTGCTTTTTCTTGCTTCAAGAATCATTTTTATGATTTTTCAGATTATCAAATAACATGTCTCCTAGTCATCATTCTTTCAAGAGCCAACATATTTAACATTCTTAAACAACAACTTCAAAAGACATATGCACTGTTCAAGCATACATTCAGAAAACAAGAAGCATTGTCACCACATCAACATAATTAAGCTAAGTTCAAGGATAAATTCGAAACTCATGTACTTCTTGTTCTTTTGAATTAAAACAGTTTTTATTTTAAGAGAGGTGATGGATTCATAGGACATTCATAACTTTAAGACATAGTTACTACTACTAATGATCATGTAATGAAGACACAAACATAGATAAGCACATAACATAGAAAACGAAAAACAGAAGAAAGAAGAACAAGGAATGAATCCACCTTAGTAATGGTGGCGTTTCCTTCTTGAGGAACCAATGATGTCCTTGAGCTCTTCTATGTCTCTTCCTTGTCTTTGTTGCTCCTCCCTCATTGCTTTTTGATCTTCTCTTATTTCATGAAGCATGATGGAGTGCTCTTGATGTTCCACCCTTAGTTGTCCCATATTGGAACTCAATTCTTCTAGGGAGGTGTTGATTTGCTCCCAATAGTTTTGTGGAGGAAAGTGCATTTGAGGCATCTCCGGGATCTCATGGTGATGAGCTTCCTGCGCCTCTTTGAGCTCCATGAATGGGCTCTCTTGCTTGCTCCATATTCTTCTTAGTGATGGGCTTGTCCTCTTTAATGAGGATATCTCCCTCTATGTCAATCCCAGCCGAATTGCATAGGTGGCAGATGAGGTGAGGAAAGGCTAACCTTGCCATAGTAGAGGACTTGTCAGCCACCTTGTAGAGTTCTTGAGGTATAATCTCATGAACTTCCACCTCTTCTCCAATCATGATGCTATGGATCATGATGGCCCGGTCTATAGTGACTTCAGACCGGTTGCTAGTGGGAATGATTGAGCATTGAATGAACTCCAACCATCCTCTAGCTACAGGCTTGAGGTCCAATCTTCTTAGTTGAACCGGCTTGCCTTTGGAGTCAATCTTCCATTGAGCTCCTTCTACACATATGTCCATAAGGACTTGGTCCAACCTTTGATCAAAGTTGACTCTCGTTGTGTAGGGGCGTGCGTTCTCTTCCATGTTTGGCAAGTTGAACGCCAACCTCACATTCTCCGGACTAAAATCTAAGTATTTCCCCCGAACCATTGTAACATAGTTCTTTGGATCCGGGTTCTTACTTTGATCATGGTTCTTGGTGATCCATGCATTGGCATAGAACTCTTGAACCATTAGGATGCCGACTTGTTGGATGGGATTTGTTAGAACTTCCCAACCTCTTCTTTGAATTTCATGTCGGATCTCCGGATACTCATTTCTTTTGAGTTTGAAAGGGACCTCAGGGATCACCTTCTTCTTGGCCACAACATCATAGAAGTGGTCTTGATGGGCTTTGGAGATGAACCTTTCCATCTCCCATGACTCGGATGTGGAAGCTTTTGTCTTCCGCTTCCCCTTTCTAGAGGATTCTCCGGTCTTAGGTGCCATCAATGGTAATGGAAAAACAAAAAGCTTATGCTTTTACCACACCAAACTTAGAATATTGCTCGCCCTCGAGCAATAAACAAAAGAATAGAAGAAGAAGAAGAAGAAATATGGAGAGGGAGAGGGAGATGTGGTTTCGGCCAAGGAGAGTGTAGAGGGGTGTGTTGTGTGAATTTGATGAAGAATGGAGATCTTTATATAGGGAAGGGAGGGGGGGTTAAGGTTCGGCCATATGGGTGGGTTTGGGTGGGAAATTGGTTTTGAATTTTGAAGGTAGATGGAGTTTATGAGGTAGGTTTATGGGGAAGAGTGGATGGATGTGAGTGGTGAAGAGGTGGGGATCCTGTGGGGTCCACAGATCCTGAGTGGATCCTGTGGGGTCCACAGATCCTAAGTAGATCCTGTGGGGTCCACAGATCCTGAGGTGTTCAAGGATTTACATCCCTGCACCCATTAGGCATGTAAAAATGCCTTTGTACCCAACTCTGGGCATTCAGCGCCAGGTTGGTGGCCATTTTGGGCGTTCAACGCCCATTTGTGTGCCATTTCTGGCGTTGAACGCCAGAACCATGCCTGTTCTGGCGTTCAGCGCCCAGAAGCTGCCCATTTTGGGCGTTCAGCGCCAGAACCATGCTCTGTTCTGGCGCTGAACGCCAGACAGATGCTCCTCTAGGGTGTGATTTTTCTTCTGCTATTTTTGATTCCGTTTTCAATTTTTATATTTATTTTGTGACTCCACATGATCATGAACCTAAGAAAACATGAAAAACAATAAAAATAAGAATTAGATAGACATTGGGTTGCCTCCCAACAAGTGCTTCTTTAATGTCAATAGCTTGACAGTGGGCTCTCATGGAGCCTCACAGATGTGCAGAGCTTTGTTGAGACTCTCCAACACCAAACTTAGAGTTTGGATATGGGGGTTCAACACCAAACTTAGAGTTTGGTTGTGGCCTCCCAACACCAAACTTAGAGTTTGACTGTGGGGGCTCTGGTTGACTCTGCTTTGAGAGAAGCTTTTTCTGCTTCCTCTCCATGGTTGCAGAGGGAGATCCTTGAGTTTTAAACACAAGGGAGTTCTCATTCCATTGAAGGAATATTTCACCTCTGTCAACATCAATCACAGCTCTTGCTGTGGCCAGGAAAGGTCTTCCTAGGATGATGGATTCATCCTCTTCCTTTCCAGTATCCAGGACTATGAAATCAGCAGGGATGTAAAGGCCTTCAACCTTTACTAACACGTCCTCTACTTGTCCATAAGCCTGTTTTCTTGAGCTATCTGCCATCTCTAATGAGATTTTAGCAGCTTGCACCCCATAGATTCCCAGTTTCTCTATTACAGAGAGGGGCATGAGGTTTATTCCTGAACCAAGGTCACACAGAGCTTTAAAGATCATAGTGCCTATGGTACAGGGTATTATGAACTTTCCAGGATCCTGTCTCTTCTGAGGTAATGTCAGTTGATCCAGATCACTCAGTTCATTGATGAACAAGGGAGGTTCAACTTCCCAAGTATCAATGCCAAATAATTTGGCATTCAGCTTCATGATTGCACCAAGAAACTTGGCAGTTTGCTCTTTAGTAACATCCTCATTCTCTTCAGAAGAGGAATACTCATCAGAGCTCATGAAGGGCATAAGGAGGTTCAATGGGATCTCTATGGTCTCTAGATGAGCCCCAGAGGCCTTTGGTTCCTCAGAGGGAAGCTCCTTATTGACCACTGGACGTCCCAGGAGGTCTTCCTCCTTGGGATTCACGTCCTCTCCTCTCCTCACAGGTTCGGCCATGGTGCTTATGTCAATGGCCTTGCACTCTCCTTTTGGGTTCTCTTCTGTATTGCTTGGGAGAGTACTAGGAGGGATTTCAGTTATCCTTTTACTCAGCTGGTCCACTTGTGCTTCCAGATTTCTAATGGAAGACCTTGTTTCATTCATGAAACTTACAGTGGCCTTAGATAGATCAGAGACTAGATTTGCTAAATTAGAAGCATTTTGTTCAGAGTTCTCTGTCTGTTGCTGAGTTGATGATGGAAAAGGCTTGCTGTTGCTAAACCTGTTTCTTCCACCATTATTAAAGCCTTGTTGCGGCTTTTGATCCTTCCATGAGAAATTTGGATAATTTCTCCATGATGAGTTATAGGTGTTTCCATAAGGTTCACCTAAGTACTTCACCTCTGCTATTGCAGGGTTCTCAGGATCATAAGCTTCTTCTTCATAAGAAGCCTCTTGAGTACTGTTGGATGCAGCTTGCATTCCATGCAGACTCTGAGAGATCATATTGACTTGCTGAGTCAATATTTTATTCTGAGCCAATATGGCATTCAGAGTATCAACTTCAAGAACTCCCTTCTTCATGGGCGTCCCATTATTCACAGGATTCCTTTCAGAAGTGTACATGAACTGGTTATTAGCAACCATGTCAATGAGTTCTTGAGCTTCTGCAGGCGTTTTCTTTAGGTGAATGGATCCACCTACAGAAGTGTCCAGTGACATTTTTGATAGCTCAGATAAACCATCATAGAATATATCCAGGATGGTCCATTCTGAAAGCATATCAGAAGGACACTTTTTGGTCAACTGTTTGTATCTTTCCCAAGCTTCATAGAGGGATTCACCTTCTTTCTGTCTGAAGGTTTGAACATCAGCTCTAAGCTTGCTCAGCTTTTGAGGAGGGAAGTACTTGGCTAAGAAAGCCGTGACCAGCTTATCCCAAGAGTTCAGGCTGTCTTTGGGTTGAGAATCCAACCATAATCTAGCTCTGTCTCTTACAGCAAAAGGGAAAAGTATGAGCCTGTAGACTTCAAGATCCACTCCATTAGTCTTAACAGTATCACATATCTGCAAGAATTCAGTTAAGAACTGAAAAGGATCTTCAGATGGAAGTCCATGAAACTTGCAATTCTGCTGCATCAGAGAAACTAATTGAGGTTTCAGCTCAAAGTTGTTTGCTCCAATGGCAGGAATGGAGATGCTTCTTCCATGTAAATTGGAATTAGGTGCAGTAAAGTCACCAAGCATCTTCCTTATATTATTATTATTTTCGGCTGCCATCTCCTCTTCCTGTTCAAAAATTTCTGAAAGGTTATCTCTGGATTGTTGTATTTTAGCTTCTCTTAATTTTCTCTTCAGAGTCCTTTCAGGTTCTGGATCTGCTTCCACAAGAATGTTCTTATCCTTGCTCCTGCTCATATGACAAAGAAGAGGGCACAAAAAAAAATAATAATAATAATAGAGATCCTTTATACCACAGTATAGGGATCCCTGTGTAAGTAGAAGAAGAGGGAGATACAAAGAATGTAATATAATGGAAGAAACACAACTGTGAGGAGGCTAGATATGTGAGATGAGATGTTAGGATATGAATGAATAAATAGAATAAGATGGGAGAGGGAGAATTTTCGAAAATAATTTTTTGAAAAAGAGTTAGTGATTTTCGAAAATGGTTTTTGAAAAATGTTAGTATTTTTTTTCGAAAATTTTTTAAATCAAAAATAAAAAATAAAAATAATTAGTTAATTAAAAAGAAATTTTGAAAAAGAGGGAAGATATTTTCGAAAATTAGAGAGAGAGAGTTAGTTAGGTAGTTTTGAAAAAGTTTAAGAAACAAAAAGTTAGTTAGTTAGTTGAAACAAATTTTGAAAAGATAAGAAGTTAGGAAGTTAGAATAGATATTTTTGAAAAAGATAAGATAAGAAGATATTTTTGAAAAGATATGATAAAAATTAGTTTTTGAAAAAGATTTGATTTTTAAAATCACAATTAATGACTTGATTTACAAGAAATCACAAGATATGATTCTAGAACTTAAAGTTTGAATCTTTCTTAACAAGCAAGTAACAAACTTCAAATTTTTGAATCAAAACATTAATTGATTATGTTATTTTCGAAAATTTGGTATAAAAATAGGAAAAAGATTTTTGAAGAATATTTTTGAAATTTTCGAAAATAACTAAGAATTTTGAAAAAGATTTGATTTTTGAAAAAGATTTTGAAAAAGATAAGATTTTCAAATTGAAAATTTGATTTGACTTATGAGGAACAATTTGATTTTAAAAATTTTTTAAAAAGTCAATCGAAATTTTCGAATTTGATGAGAGAAAAAGGGAAAGATATTTTTTTTATTTTTGAATTTTTAATGAAGAGAGAGAAAAACAAGAAAAATGATGCAATGCATGAAATTTTTAGATCAAAACATGTGATGCATGCAAGAATGCTATGAATGTCAAGATGAACACTAAGAACACTATGAATGTCAAGATGAACATCATAGACACAATTTTGTAAAATTTTTAATGCAAAGAAAACATGCAAGACACCAAACTTAGAAATCTTTAATGCCTAGGCACTAAGAATTCAAGAATGCATATGAAAAACAAGAAAAGACACAACAAAAAATATCATCAAGATCAAACAAGAAGACTTACCAAGAACAACTTGAAGATCATGAAGAACACTATGAATGCATGATATTTTCGAAAAATGCTAGATGCATATGCAAGTGACACCAAACTTATGATATGACTCAAGACTCAAACAAGAAACAGAAAAATATTTTTGATTTTTATGATTTTCTAATTTTTTTTGGATTTTTTTCGAAAATTATATGAAAAAGAAAAAATAAGGATTCCAAAATTTTTAATATGAATTCCAGGAATCTTGCATTCTTAGTCTAAAGCTTCAGTCCAGGAATTAGACATGGCTCACTAGCCAGCCAAGCTTTCAAAGAAAGCTCCAGTCCAAAACACTAGACATGGCCAATGGCCAGCCAAGCTTCAGCATTTAACACGAGAGTATATTGCTCTTGATAACAAATTGCAAGCCTCAGTCCAAATAAATTTAGACATGGCTTTACAGCCAGCCAGGCTTTACATGCTTCATGAAACACTAGAATTCATTCTTAAAAATTTTGAATAAAAGAATTTTTTTTTTTGAAAACATTTTTATTATTTTCGAAAACAGATGAGAAAATTTTAGAAATATTTTTGAAAAATTTTTTTGAAAATAAAATAAAAAGAAAATTACCTAATCTGAGCAACAAGATGAACCGTCAGTTGTCCAAACTCGAACAATCCCCGGCAACGGCGCCAAAAACTTGGTGCACGAAATTGTGATGTCCAGGCTCGAACAATCCCCGGCAACGGCGCCAAAAACTTGGTGCATGAAATTGTGATGTCCAGGCTCAAACTATTCCTGGCACGTGAGCAACTTGGTACGCGTAATCGTGATTACACATTCATAATTTGTCACAATTTCGATACAACTAACCAGCAAGTGCACTGGGTCGTCCAAGTAATACCTTACGTGAGTAAGGGTCGAATCCCACGGAGATTGTTGGTATGAAGCAAGCTATGGTCACCTTGCAAATCTCAGTTAGGCAGATATAAATGGATAATGGTGTTTTTGAATTTAATATAATAAAATAGGGATAGAAATACTTATGTAATTCATTGGTAGGAATTTCAGATAAGCGAATGGAGATGCTTTCGTTCCTCTGAACCTCTGCTTTCCTACTATCTTCATCCAATCAGTCTCACTCCTTTCCATGGCTGGCTTTATGTGATACATCACCACTTTCAATGGCTACTTTCGGTCATCTCTCGGGAAAATGATCCAATGCCCTGTCACGGCACGGCTAATCGTCTGGAGGCATCACCCTTGCCAATGGCTTCATCTTATCCTCTCAGTGAATAATATGCTCACGCACCCTGTCACGGCATGGCTATTCATCTATCGGTTCTCGATCATGCTGGAATAGGATTTACTATCCTTTTGCGTCTGTCACTAACGCCCTGCAATCGCGAGTTTGGAGCTCGTCACAGTCATTCATTCATCGAATCCTACTCGAAATACCACAGACAAGGTTTAGACTTTCCGGATTCTCTTGAATGCCGCCATCATTCTAGCTTACGCCACGAAGATTCTGGTTAAGAGATCTAAGAGATATTCATTCTAGCTTATTTCATGTAGAACGGAAGTGTTTGTCAGGCACGTGTTCATAGGGGAGATGGTGATGAGCGTCACACATAATCATCACCTTCATCACGTTCTTGGGTGCGAATGGATATCTTAGAAGCGAAATAAGATGAATTGAATAGAAAACAGTAGTACTTGCATTAATCTTTGAGGAACAGCAGAGCTCCACACCTTAATCTATGGAGTGTAGAAACTCTACCGTATGAAAATACATAAGTGAAGGTCCAGGCATGGCCGAGATGGCCAGCCCCCAAAAACGTGATCAAAGGATCATAAGGTAATCCAAAGATGACTAATACAATAGTAAAAGGTCCTATTTATAATAAACTAGTCACTAGGGTTTACATGAGTAAGTAATTGATGCATAAATCCACTTCCGGGGCCCACTTGGTGTGTGCTTGGGCTGGGCTTTGAGTGTTACACGTGTAGAGGTCCTCCTTGGAGTTGAACGCCAGCTTTGGTGCCAGTTTGGGCGTTCAACTCTGGTTTTGGCTCCTTTTCTGGCGCTGGACGCCAGATTTGGGTAGAAAGCTGGCGTTGAACACCAGTTTACGTCGTCTATTCTTGGCCAAAGTATGGACTATTATATATTGCTGGAAAGCCCTGGATGTCTACTTTCCAACGCAATTGGAAGTGCGCCATTTCGAGCTCTGTAGCTCCAGAAAATCCACTTTGAGTGTAGGGAGGTCAAAATCCAACAGCATCAGCAGTCCTTTTTCAACCTCTGAATTTGATTTTTGCTCAAGTCCCTCAATTTCAGCCAGAAAATACCTGAAATCACAGAAAAACACACAAACTCATAGTAAAGTCCAGAAATGTGAATTTAACATAAAAACTAATGAAAACATCCCTAAAAGTAACTAGATCCTACTAAAAATATACTAGAAACAATGTCAAAAAGCGTATAAATTATCCGCTCATCACTCTACTACTGAGATATGGACCCTTGAGATGAATCTCTCCATCTCCCATGACTCGGAGGTGAAAGCTTTTGTCTTTCCTTTCCTCTTTCTAGAGGTTTGTCTGGCCTTAGGTGCCATAAATGGTTATGGAAAAACAAAAATCAATGCTTTTACCACACCAAACGTAAAAGGTTTTCTCGTCCTCGAGCAAAAGAAGAAAAAAAGTAATGGAAGAAGAAGAAAATTGAGGAGATGGAGGGAGAGAGTTGATGACATGTCACCATGTCATGTTTTTCTATGCTTTTTCATAAAAGAAATTTATGATTAGTGCTTAAATATTGCATTCTTTGGTGCTTAAATGGTATATTTCTTTGATCTTTTGATTTGATAAACTTTGTAGGAAATAAGAAGAAAAAGAAGCAAAAAGAGCACAAAATAAGCAAAAAAAAAGAAAAGAGGAATTTTGGGCACACTTTGAAGTTGGAGCACACTTTGGAGGCTTAGGCCACGCTTCTAAAAGCGTGACCCATGACCAAATCAAGGAAGAGAAGCGTGGCCCAAAGGAAGAAAAGCGTGGCTCAAAACAAAGAGCAAGAGAGGACAAAAAAGCTTGAGCTAAAGTTTGCCTCAAACTTTAGCTCAAACTTTTGGAGGAGCTTGACTACACCCTGGAGGGAGCAAAAGCTTGCGCCAACGTTTGCCTCAAGCTTTTTGGCAAATGTTGGCGCCACACACCTCACAGCCTGAAGGGGTATACTTCCAACAAGAATAACTTGAGCTACAGAGCTCCAAATGAGGTGATTCCAAAAGCAATGGAAAATAGGAATCAAGAGCTTTCCAAGCATATATGGCATTGCATGGTAGACACTAAAATTGAGGGAGAAAACTGCCCCGCAATGTGCATAAATGAACATGGTGGCAACCTGCAGTGAGGCCAACTGACCTCTGCACCTTCGATGGAGTATAACTCGAGCTGTGGAGCTCCAATTGATGCGCTTTCAATGGCATTTGAAAGTAGACATTCAGAGCTTTCCAACAATGTATAATAGTATGGGGTGGACAATATGTTTGAGCCTCCAGAACTGGCGTTTTCGACCATGTTTGAGGCAAACTTTACCTCAAACGCTGCACACCAAGGCCAGCGACCTTGTCCTCTTCAAATGAGCATAACTTGAGTTGTAGATATCCAATAGTGGTGATTCCAATTGGGTTAGAAAGCTGACATTCAGAGCTTTCTAACCATATATAATAGTCTATAGTGGGCATGAAATTTGCAACGTTTACAAGCAGACAAAGTAGTACCCCAACATGCATGCAAGAAGGCCCAACGTTTGGCTAAAAGTTTGACCTCAAACTTTAGCCCAAACGTTGGTAGTAGCAAATAAGGGCAGCTGGTATAAAAAGTTTGAGTAAAAGTTTGCCTCAAACTTTTACTCAAACTTTTACTCAAACTTTTATGATTCATGGCCCGGTTCACAATGGGTTTCTCTCCAACTCCAAGAGCAATCAACAGAGGCTTTTGTCAATCCAATTCCATCAAGAGCAAGGGCCCAATTGACACCACTCAAAGGCACAAGAGATAGTTAGAATAGAAATTTCATTTTAATTGTAATTTGTTTTGAATTTCATTTTCATTTTGTAAAAATGCCTATAAATAGGCATTTGTTTCATTTTATTAGGAAGGCGAGCTCCACTAGGGAGCATTAGGAATACAGAATTCTCTCTCTTTAGTTTTTCTTTTTGTTTTGAATCTTGGGTTGAGAATCGAAGAAATTCTGTTTCAATCTCACCTTGAGAATTCTCTCTGTTTTCTTCTTCTGCAATTTTAATTTCTCCTCTACTACAAGTTCCTTTGCTGCAAGTTTACAATCTAATTTACATTGAACTTGATTTTGATCTTTGATTCTCATTGCTCTCTGTTCTCACTGAATTCAATTTACTTTCAAGCAATTTAATTCTTCTGCAAGTGCTCTGCATTTTTCATTTCTGTTCATGATCTGATTTACTTTTCCTGCAAATTTAATTTTCTCTAAGCTCTGATATATTGCTCTTTTTAATTTCCAGCACCCCAGCCCCTTTACTTTTCATGCAATTTACTTTTCTTGCAATTTAAGTTTCAGCTATTTTACTTTCTTGTTCTTTAAGTTTCAATGCAATTTACTTTCTGCACTTTATAATTCCTTGTCATTTACATTATGTTGGCTTCAATTGTCACTCAAATCACTCAATGTTAGCTTGACTAAACTAATCATCCACTAAAGTTGCTTGATCCATCAATCCCTGTGGGATCGACCTCACTCCCATGAGTTTTATTACTTGATGCGACCCGGTGCACTTGCCGGTTAGTTTTGTGTCGGATCGTTTTCCGCACATCAAGTTTTTGGCGCCGTTGCCGGGGATTGATTAGATTGACAATGATTAAGTGAAGTGGAGATCTAGATCAAGCACTTTTTCTTTTCTGTCCTTTAATTTTCAATTAACCCACTAACTGTTTGATTTTTTGCTTAAGCTAACTAAAACTTCATTCTAGTAGTAGATTGAAGTGTCACTGGTTTGTGTGTTTCTTATGTTCTGCTTGTATGTCAGGTACAAGAAGAACCACACCCACCTTTCATGAACAAGAGGAAAGAACTCTCAGGAGGTTAAGAAGAGCTGAAAGAGGGAAAAATATTTTTGGAGAAGAGGAATCAGAAGAAGAATTCCAAGATATGGAGGAACATTCAACCAATCCACCTGGTGGAGCAGACAACAACAATAACAACCCACCCCAGAGGAGAGTTTTGGCCTCCTATACCTTTGCAAATGCTAGACATTGTGGAAGCAGCATTCTCACCCCTAATGTCAATGCAAATAACTTTGAATTGAAGCCACAACTCATTACATTGGTCCAAAACAACTGCTCGTTTGGGGGAGGACCATTGGAGGATCCAAATCAACATCTATCTACCTTCTTAAGGATTTGTGACACTATCAAGTCCAATGGTGTGAATCCTGAGACTTACAAGCTTCTGCTGTTCCCGTTCTCATTAAGGGACAAGGCCGCACAATGGCTTGAAACTTTTCCTCAAGGAAGCATCACTAGCTGGGATAATTTGGTGACTAAATTTCTAGCCAAATTCTATCCACCTCAAAGAGTCATCAGGCTGAAAACTGAGGTGCAAACATTCACATAATTGGATGCTGAAAATCTGTATGAAGCATGGGAGAGATACAAGGCTCTGCTGAGGAAATGTCCACCAGAAATGTTCACTGAGTGGGACAAGCTACAGAACTTCTATGAAGGACTCACTCTAAAGGCTCAAGAATCACTTGACCACTCAGCTGGAGGATCATTGCAACTGATGAAAACAGCAGAAGAAGCTTAAAATCTTATTGACATGGTGGCCAACAATCAATATTTCTTTGCTCACCAAAGAAATCGCCAACCATCACAAAGGAGAGGAGTAATGGAGCTAGAAGGAGTGGACTCAATCTTGGCTCAAAACAAGATGATGCAGCAGCAAATTCAACAACAATTTGAGCAAATGGCCAAGAGGATTGATAGCCTCCAAGTTGCAGCAGTTAACACAAGCCAACCATCATCCACATGGGGGCAAAATGAAGAAACTCAAGAAGAACAACAACAAGAGCAAGTACAGTATATGCACAACCAAGGACCAAATGAAGTGTATGGTGATACATACAATCCATCCTGGAAGAACCACCCAAACCTCAGATGGGGAGATAATCACACCCAAAACCAACAACCATGGCAGAGGAACTCAAACCAAAACAACCCAAGAAGCAACCAAAACCACAACCAGCAGCAAACTAACTAGAACCCCTACAGAAAACCTCAAAACAACTACCCCAACCCCAACCAGTACCAATCCAATAACCAACCCACCAACCAAAATGCCTACCATCCACCACCCACATCTCACAACCCACCTCAAGTATCACCTGAATCTCAAAGACTCACTAACTTGGAGACCTTGATAGACAAAATGTTGAAACACTAGGAAATGACAACCAAGAACCATGAAACCTCCATAAAGAGCCTAGAGAGGCAAATTGGGCAAATCTCCAAACAGATTTCTGTTGAGAGACCTTCAAGCTCACTGCCGAGTGACACAATCCCAAATCCTAAGGAAGAATGCAAGGCAATACAATTAAGGAGTGGGAGAACATTGATGAGCAACAATGACACTACAAAGAAGCAAGCAGAGAGCAGCAAAAGGTCAATAGAAGATGAGGAGCAAACAAAGGAAGATGAAGCCAAGAATCAAGTTGTGATGCCAAACAAGAGCACTGAGAAACTTAAAGAGAAGGATAACCAGTCACACAGTTCAAAAGAAGTAATTCAGGGACAGCAACAAGTAGGAAAGAGCATCACACCTCCACTGCCATATCCCCAGAGATTCAACAAGGAGGCAAAGGACCAACAATTTCACAAGTTCCTTGAGACTTTCAAGAAGTTGGAGATAAATATCCCCTTGGCTGAGGCACTGGAGCAGATGCCCCTATATGCCAAGTTCATGAAGGAGCTAATCAACAAGAAGAGAAGTTGGCAAGAAAAAGAAACTATCATGCTCACTGAAGAATGTAGCGTTGTGATCCAGATGGGTATCCCACCAAAGCTCAAAGATCCAGGGAGTTTTGTAGTCTCATGCACCATAGGCAAGATAACATTGGAAAATGCCCTGTGTGATCTAGGTGCCAGCATCAACTTGATGCCTCTATCATTAATGAGAAAGCTTGCCATAGAAGAAATTAAACCCACCAGAATGTCACTAGTCATGGCTGATAGATCAATCAAGACACCCAATGGTATTGTGGAGAATTTACTAGTGAAGGTTGGAAAATTTATCTTCCCCGCAGACTTCGTAATCTTAGACACAGAAGGGGAAGGAAGCAGCTCAATCATCTTGGGGAGACCATTTCTAGCCACAGCAAGAACTACTATTGATGTGGAGAAGGGAGAAATGACCTTCAGGGTGCATAATGAACAAATGGTAATCAATGTCTTCAAATCAATGCAACACCCCTCAGAGCAAGAAAACTACATGAATGTGGACATGATTGAAGGGCTGGTAGAAGAAATGTTTGAAGACAACTATTTGGAGCATCAGAAAGGACAAAGAGAGGAAGTGATGGAAATACTCATTGAAGACAAGAAAGAGGACAAACCAAAACAGGAGTTGAAACCTCTCCCTCCTCACCTCAAATACGTATTTCTTGGGGAAGCAGAGGCATTTCCAGTAATTATAAATTCCTCTTTGAACATGGATGAGGAAGCAAGGTTGATTGAAGTATTAAAAACTCACAAAACAGCCTTGGGGTGGACAATTGAGGACATCAAAGGCATCAGCCCTGCTATTTGCATGCATAAAATTTTATTGGAGGAAGAATCAAAACCTGTGGTTCAACCTCAAAGAAGACTCAACCCAACCATGAAAGAGGTGATTCAAAAAGAAGTGATGAAGCTATGGAATGCAGGGATAATTTTCCAAATCTCAGACAGCTCTTGGGTGAGTCCGGTTCAGGTTGTGCCAAAAAAGGGAGGAATGACAATCATCACCAATGAAAAGAATGAGTTGATCCCCACTAGGACAGTGACTGGGTGGAGAATGTGCATAGACTACAGGAAATTGAATGATGCAACAAGAAAAGATCATTTTCCTTTGCCATTCATCGATCAAATGTTGGAAAGACTAGCAGGCCATGCTTATTATTGCTTCCTGGATGGGTATTCGGGTTACAATCAAATAGTGGTGGACCCCAAGGATCAAGAGAAGACCTCCTTCACATGCCCATTTGGAGTTTTTGCCTATAGAAGGATGCCCTTTGGGCTGTGCAACGCCCCAGCCACTTTTCAAAGGTGTATGCTTTCTATTTTTTCTGATATGGTGGAAAAATTTTTAGAAGTCTTCATGGATGATTTTTTTGTTTTTGGCAATTCATTTAACACTTGCTTGCATAACTTAACTCTTGTTTTGAAAAGATGCCAAGAAACTAATTTGGTGTTGAATTGGGAAAAATGCCATTTCATGGTTCTGGAAGGAATAGTTCTTGGGCATAAAGTGTCATGTAGAGGTATAGAAGTTGATAAAGCTAAAATAGAAGTTATTGAAAAACTCCCTATACCTGTTAATGTGAAAGCAGTAAGAAGTTTTCTTGGGCATGCTGGCTTCTACAGAAGGTTCATCAAGGACTTTTCAAAAATAGCAAAACCATTGAGCAATTTGCTAATGAATGATGTTCCCTTCATTTTTGATGACAACTGTAGACATGCCTTTGAAACTCTCAAGAGAAAGCTCATTACAGCACCAATCATCACACCCCCTGATTGGAATTTACCTTTTGAACTTATGTGTGATGCAAGCAACCTTGCTATCGGTGCTATACTGGGGCAAAAGAAGGACAAATTGCATCATGTCATATATTATGCTAGCAAAGTGTTGAATGAAATACAGAAAAATTATACCACCACTGAAAAAGAACTTTTAGCAATTGTATATGCATTTGATAAGTTTAGACAATACTTGATCGGCTCAAAAGTTATAGTATACACTGACCATTCTGCTCTCAAGTATTTAATGTCTAAACAGGATTCAAAGCCAAGGCTTATCAGGTGGGTGTTGCTGCTACAAGAATTTGATATTGAAGTGAGGGATAGGAAGGGAAGTGAAAATCAAGTAGCAGATCATCTATCAAGAGTGCCACAAGAAGCTAAGCAAGACAAACCACATCAAGTAAATGAGAACTTCCCTGATGAACATCTTTTCCAAATTCAACAAACACCTTGGTTTGCTGACATAGCAAACTACAAGGTAGGAAGGAAGATACCTCAAGAATTTTCCAAGCAACAAATGAAGAAATTACTCAATGAAGCAAGGAAGTTCTTGTGGGATGAACCTTTTCTATTCAAGAGATGCTCTGATGGAATGATTAGGAGGTGTGTCCCTGAAAGTGAAATGAAGGACATACTATGGCATTGCCATGGCTCAGCATATGGTGGACACTTTGGACCAGAGAGAACAGCTGCAAAGGTATTACAGAGTGGGTTTTATTGGCCAACCATCTTCAAGGATGCCAGAGAGTTTGTTCGCCAATGCAATGAATGTCAAAGAACTGGAGGATTGACAAAGAGAAATGAGATGCCTCAAAATTTCATCCTGGAAGTGGAGGTGTTTGACTTATGGGGCATTGATTTCATGGGACCTTTTCCTCCTTCTTACTCTTTCAGATATATCCTGGTGGCAGTAGAGTATGTATCAAAGTGGGTGGAAGCAATAGCCACAACCACCTGTGATGCACAGATTGTCCTCCAATTCCTTAAAAAGCACATTTTCACAAGATATGGAGTACCCAAGGGGCTGATTAGTGATGGTGGTGGTCACTTTTGCAACAAACTGATGGAGAAACTCCTCCACAAATATGGAGTAATCCATAAAGTAGCCACACCTTACCACCCTCAGACTAATGGCCAGGCTGAACTCGCAAATAGGGAACTGAAGAAGATCCTAGAGAAAACAGTGGGAAGCACGAGAAAGGATTGGGCTAGGAAGTTAGAAGATGCCTTATGGGCATATAGGACAGCTTACAAAACCCCTATTGGCAAGTCACCCCTTCAGTTATTATATGGCAAATCCTGTCACCTCCCTGTAGAGCTGGAACACAGAGCTTTTTGGGCCACTAAACTCCTCAACCTTGATTCCCAAGCTGCAGGAGAGAAAAGGTTGTTACAACTAAATGAGTTAGATGATTTCAGGCTAGAAGCCTATGAGAGTGCTAAAATATACAAGGAAAGAGCTAAGAGGTGGCATGATAAGAAGATCACAAAGAAGGAGTTCAAGCCAGGACAACAAGTGCTCCTGTATAACTCAAGGCTTAAGATCTTCCCTGGCAAACTTAAGTCTAAGTGGACTGGCCCGTACTTGGTGACAAAGGTTTTTCCTTATGGGAGTATTGAATTGCTAGATGAAGCAACAAAGAGTCAATTTACAGCAAACGGTCACAGAGCAAAGCTGTACTTGGGAGGACAATGGGATAAGGAAAAAGAGGTCCAGAACCTACAGCCTTCTTGAAAGGAATTGAAGGATGTCAAGCTAGTGACAATAAAAGAGCGCTTGTTAGGAGGCAACCCAACCTGAGGTAGTTTTCTTTTCATAGCTTTTTCAATAAAAATGTTGAATAATTGATATGTATTGCAAGGAGCTAAGTTTGGTGTTGCACACCAAAAACAACTTAAGGGAGAATGGAGGATTCTAAGTTTGGTGTTCCACCAAAACCTCATTCAAAAGCACATTCTAACTTCTTGCACATTGCTAGTTCCAAGCAATCAAACAGATTATTCAACCACTTAACTGCTTTTTAGTCTTAACTTCATAACCTTTAGCAAGGATACAAGATTCTGCCTAGAGTTAACCTGCTGTATCCAGAGAAGTGGCAAGAAATTAAGTTTGGTGTTCCCACACCAAATCAAATCCACAAGCCACACTCAATTCATGCATACTAACTGGTCATCTAAGGGCTTGAGAAGCAAGCAACTTTTGAGAATTGTGCAGGGAATTCACCACCATTTGAAGACACTATGCATCATAACTCAAAAGGGCACAACAGAAGGAAGGACAAAGGAACTGCAAACCAATAGGTTGTATTTACACTTAACTCTTGCTGTTGAAAAATGTTTTGACTTGTGTTTTGTTAAAGTGTTCATCTAATACAAGTAGAATCACTCTTAAAATAAGTAAGCTAGTCTATGTGTGTGCTTGTGTGTTTACTTTCACTGAACAAAAAGCATGTTTTGTCCCCTGCATCTTTAATTCAATAAAAGAAATGTTTGAATGTGAAGTGAGATAGTTCTCTGTTAGATAGAAGTACAATAAAAGTAAGTGGTGGTATGTATGTGTGATTGTATGATAGCTCACTTTTAGTGAATAAGAGAACTAGGATGTCTCCCTCTAAGTAGAAAGTGGCCTACTGTCTATGAATCTCAATCAAATAAAAATCCTTGGTTAGAAAGAAAAACAAAAAGAAAGAAAAAAGGGGAGAAAAAGAAATAGCCAAAGAGTGGCAGAACAAAAGAAAACAAAAAGAAACAAAGCTGGACACCAATAGCTTGAACCTTAGAATATATGCCTGTGGTGTCTTTGTTTTAGGATCTGCTTGGACTACTAAGTTCTTTGGAGTGCATCAACACTCGGTGACTTGGGTTAACTAACCCGGGATCATCAGCTGAAAGTCCACTATCAAGAGCAACCTAACTACAAGGCATTTAGTAGCCCAAAGAGGTGCTGGGCATCAATGTTTTAAGAAGGAATGTGAGTCAAGTGTCTATAGTGAATAATGTGTCAAGTATAAAGAAAAGAAAATGAACTTGCTACACATGACACTCAAATAAAGCTTATGAACAAAATAATAGCCAAGGATAAAGGAATAATGAGAGGTCATAGCAGTATGTTACTTAAAGCTTGAAGGAGACTTTCCATTTCATTCTTTCTTCTCAATAAATCTTTTCTTGCTTGGGGACAAGCAAGCTTTAAGTTTGGTGTTGTGATGACAAGTCATCTTAGCCTAGTTTCACTAGTCTTTTTCTTTTGTTTTCAAATGAATTATGCACTTTCTTGAGCCATAAGCAAGCCAATTGGGTAGATTTTCATGCTTCCTTTGATTTAATCAACCATAGATGAATTAATGCAATTTCATGAGGTTTTATGCTATAATTGTCACATATTATGAAAGAATGAATATCTCATGATTTTGAGCATAGCTTTGATGTGTTTGGTTGATTAATGATAGGTGAAGAAAGCTTGGAGAAAGGTTGAAGCAAGAAGGAATGGCTAGGAGGAAGAGAGGACAAAAAGTTTGAGCAAAAGTTTGCCTCAAACTTTAGCTCAAACTTTTAGAATAAGTGAAAACGAACCAGGGAGCAAAAAGCTTGACCAAAAGTTTGCCTCAAACTTTTTGGCAAACATTTGGGAGAAAAGCTTGAGCCAACGTTTGCCTCAAACTTTTTGGCAAACGTTGGCATCACAAATCAACACCCTGGAGAGCAAAAGTTTGCGCCAACGTTTGCCTCAAACTTTTTGGCAAACGTTGGCGCCATGAACAACACACCCTGGAGAGCAAAAGTTTGCACCAACGTTTGCCTCAAACTTTTTGGCAAACGTTGGCGCCATGAGTGTGCAAGGGGGAGCCAACGTTTGAGCAAAAGTTTGACCCCAAACTTTGGCTCAAACGTTGGTAGCAGCAAGGATGGGGTGGCTGATATGAAAAGTTTGAGTAAAAGTTTGCCTCAAACTTTTACTCAAACTTTTACTCAAGCTTTCATGATTCCAAACCCGGTTCACTTCAGTTCTTCTCCAAACTCCAAAAGCAATCAACCAAGGCCTCTATCAACCCAATTCCATCAAGAGCAAAGGCCCAATTGAAGGCTTGAAGACCATTTGAAGAAAGTGTATAAATAGATTAGGATTTAAGTTTTTTTGGAGAGCTTTTCTTTTCGGTTTTGATTTGGTAGTTTGTAGAGAGCTCACTTTTACATTTTGGCATTGTTGTTTTAATTCAAGAGAATTTGGGGAGGAGAATTGATCTCTCTTATTCCTTGTTCTTGCTTGAATACTCTTTACTTTTCTTGCTTCGGATCTTGGGTTGGAGAATTGAAGGAATTCTGTTTCAATCTCATCCTAAGATCTCTCTGTTTCATTTTACTGCACAATTGAATTTCCGTTTCTGTTAATTGCTTCTTCATCTACTCTTTCTGTACTTTACATTTCTTTAATTTCTTTGCAATTGCTCTTGTTGGATCTAGGAAGGCATTGAGATCTAGACTTGGTTATCTAGTCTCTTGAGTCCTGAGATCTGGATTTCCATTTTCAATTCTCTGTTTACTGCTTTCAAGCTCATTTACCTTTCTGTTTTAGTTCCGATTCAATCTAAGTCATCTTCTACTCTTATGCTTGTTGCAATTTTACTTTTCCTTGTTTAATTTTTGCAAATCCAATTCCCAATTCCCTTTACAATTCAAGCCATTTACATTTCTTGCACTTTAAGATTCTGCAATTTACATTTCTTGCGTTCTAAGTTTCTGCCATTTAATTTCTTGTTCTTTAAGATTCAGCACTTTAAGTTTCAGTTCTCTTTAAATTCAATGCAATTTACCCATTCCCTTTACTTTCCATGCAATCTAAATTCTGCAAATCACAAATCACTCAACCAAATCTTGATTTGCTTGACTAAATCAACCACTAAACTAAAATTGCTCAATCCTTCAATCCCTGTGGGATCGACCTCACTCCCGTGAGTTATTATTACTTGATGCGACCCGGTGCACTTGCCGGTGAGTTTTGTGTCGGATCGTTTTCCGCACATCAAGTTTTTGGCGCCGTTGCCGGAGATTGATTAGATTGACAATGATTAAGTGAAGTGGAGATCTAGATTAAGCACTTTTTTTTTCTTTTTACTAAGCATACTAACTGTTTGAATTTTTGCTTAAGTTAACACTAACTTCACTCTAGCAATAGAGTGCTTAATTTTGGTTCCTGATTCTGTGTTTATGTCAGGAGGAAGAAGCGATGAATCCATACCAAAAACTTGATGTGCGGAAAACGATCCGACACAAAACTAACCGGCAAGTGCACCGGGTCGCATCAAGTAATAAAACTCACGGGAGTGAGGTCGATCCCACAGGGATTGATGGATCAAGCAACTTTAGTGGATGATTAGTTTAGTCAAGCTAACATTGAGTGATTTGAGTGACAATTGAAGCCAACAGAATGTAAATGACAAGGAATTATAAAGTGCAGAAAGTAAATTGCATTGAAACTTAAAGAACAAGAAAGTAAAATAGCTGAAACTTAAATTGCAAGAAAAGTAAATTGCATGAAAAGTAAAGGGGCTGGGGTGCTGGAAATTAAATAGAGCAATATATCAGAGCTTAGAGAAAATTAAATTTGCAGGAAAAGTAAATCAGATCATGAACAAAAATGAAAAATGCAGAGCACTTGCAGAAGAATTAAATTGCTTGAAAGTAAATTGAATTCAGTGAGAACAGAGAGCAATGAGAATCAAAGATCAAAATCAAGTTCAATGTAAATTAGATTGTAAACTTGCAGCAAAGGAACTTGTAGTAGAGGAGAAATTAAAATTGCAGAAGAAGAAAACAGAGAGAATTCTCAAGGTGAGATTGAAAGAGAATTTCTTCGATTCTCAACCCAAGATTCAAAACAAAAAGAAAAACTAAAGAGAGAGAATTCTGTATTTCTAATGCTCCCTAGTGGAGCTCGCCTTCCTAATAAAATGAAACAGATGCCTATTTATAGGCATTTTTACAAAATGAAAATGAAATTCAAAACAAATTACAATTAAAATGAAATTTCTATTCTAACTATCTCTTGTGCCTTTGAGTGGTGTCAATTGGACCCTTGCTCTTGATGGAATTGGGTTGACAAAAGCCTCTGTTGATTGCTCTTGGAGTTGGAGAGAAACCCATTGTGAACCGGGCCATGAATCATAAAAGTTTGAGTAAAAGTTTGAGGCAAACTTTTACTCAAACTTTTTATACCAGCTGCCCTTATTTGCTGCTACCAACGTTTGGGCTAAAGTTTGAGGTCAAATTTTTAGCCAAACGTTGGGCCTTCTTGCATGCATGTTGGGGTACTACTTTGTCTGCTTGTCAACGTTGCAAATTTCATGCTCACTATAGACTATTATATATGGTTAGAAAGCTCTGAATGTCAACTTTCTAACCCAATTGAAATCACCTCAATTGGACATCTACAACTCAAGTTATGCTCATTTGAAGAGGACAAGGTCGCTGGCCTTGGAGTGCAGCGTTTGAGGTAAAGTTTGCCTCAAACGTGGTCGAAAACGCCAGTTCTGGAGGCTCAAACATATTGTCCACCCCATACTATTATATATTGTTCGAAAGCCCTGAATGTCTACTTTCCAATGCTTTTGGAAGCGCATCAATTGAAGCTCCACAGCTTGAGTTATACTCCGTCGAAGGTGTAGAGGTCAGTTGGCCTCACTGCAGGTTGCCACCATGTTCGTTTATGCACATTGCGGGGCAGTTTTCTCCCTCAATTTTAGTGTCCACCATGCAGTTCCATATATGCTTGGAAAGCTCTTGATTCCTATTTTCCATTGCTTTTGGAATCACCTCATTTGGAGCTCTGTAGCTCAAGTTATTCTTGTTGGAAGTATACCCCTTCAGGCTGTGAGGTATGTGGCGCCAACGTTTGTCAAAAAGCTTGAGGCAAACGTTGGCGCAAGCTTTTGCTCCCTCCAGGGTGTAGTCAAGCTCCTCCAAAAGTTTGAGCTAAAGTTTGAGGCAAACTTTAGCTCAAGCTTTTTTGTCCTCTCTTGCTCTTTGTTTTGAGCCACGCTTTTCTTCCTTTGGGCCACGCTTCTCTTCCTTGGTTTGGTCATGGGTCACGCTTTTAGAAGTGTGGCCTAAGCCTCCAAAGTGTGCTCCAACTTCAAAGTGTGCCCAAAATTCCTCTTTTCTTCTTTTTAGCTTATTTTGTGCTCTTTTTGCTTCTTTTTCTTCTTATTTCCTACAAAGTTTATCAAATCAAAAGATCAAAGAAATATACCATTTAAGCACCAAAGAATGCAATATTTAAGCACTAATCATAAATTTCTTTTATGAAAAAGCATAGAAAAACATGACATGGTGACATGTCATCACAACACCAAACTTAAAACTTGCTTGTCCCCTAGCAAGAAAAGAATCATGCATTTAAAGATTGACAATCCAAGGTAAGAAGAATAGCAACTTAATATTCATGGTTAGCTAGTTTTCTAAGCATGCTTCAATCACAAAAGAGATGTAAATGATTGATGCTTCTATCTAGCTCAATTTACGAAATCTTTCTCTTATATTTCTTCCTTGAAACAAGCTTTTGATTTTCCTTATTAGCTTCTCCTTTTGGGTGCTTTGCCCCATGAGTTAATAACAGAGCTACGATTCTAAATGCTTTGTTTTCAAGTATTACCACTTGATACATAAGCACCACAAGCATTTGAATTAGAGGACTTCATTAAGCTCATTTTTCTTTTCTTTTCTTGACTCTCTAATCATTGATGCTCAGAACCTTGAGCTTTGAGGGAGTGCTTTTGCACTTGAGCCTAGCCTTGACTTCTAAGTGTTTTGTTTTCAAGCATTTGGCTTGATACATAAACACCACAAGTACTTAACAAATTAATTGTCATTGGTACTCAGAGCCTTCAGCTTTTTCATTCTTTCCCTTTTTCTTTTCTTACTTTAATTGTATTTGCTTCTTCAAGGTTTTCATGATTTTCAAAAGATTTCACAAAATGTACTAGATAAAAACTTCAATTAAATAAAATCCAATGCAATTGAGCAACAATTAATCATACTAGCGTTCCAATACTTGTATGCACATGCTAAACTCTTCTTTAATGCCTTGTTTGTTTATGATCATGATACTTTACTACTTTAGACTTTACAAAACTCAAGTTGGTAGTCATAATGGCATGGCAACATGTTACAAATCATCATTCAAGCTATGCTTATTCATACCACACATGCATACAGAGAATATAAAGACAATCATGCAAAATAAAGTGCTAGAAATGAAGGAGAGGAAAAGGAACTTTACAACCTTATAGTCCATCTTCTCTATTGTTGTCATTTTCCTCTTATTCTTCCCTTTCCCTTGCCAAACTCAGAATGCTTGCTCATCCTCAAGCACCAATTAGAACAATGGCTATGGGGCTAAGATGGATCATGAATGTCTTACACAATGAAAAGTTAGTAGTACATGTGTTCTAAGCAAGCAAATTTAAAGATAATAATCAAGGCACAAGAGACAGAGACATTGTGATTGCAAACTTAAGAAGGTGACCACAATACGTTGCATAAAAGATAAGTGGCACACCAAACTTAGTGTGACACTTTCACTTGGAATTAATGCAAGTATCTTGTAAGAATTTAAACCAAATTTTGTTGCATAGCAACACCAAACTTAGAATGCAATCATATGTCAATTTATTTGAATTAAAACTAAGCAAGTGAAACTGTTATTTGTTAAGTATAATCACCAAGCCAAGAATCTGTCATGAATAAAGCTCTCTTGGTAATGTCTTAACAAACATAGTAAATAAGCAAACTAAAATGAAAGCATTTTAAAATAGAAAAATGACTAAAGAAAGTAGAATGAAAAAGTGTCAAATTAAAAGAGAAAAATAAAACTGCAGAGGCATTATGATTATGCAGACAAGTGGTGTTGCTTGAATGAATTGCATAGAAAATAAGTGGCACACCAAACTTAGAATCTTGGTGTGTCACTTTAATTTTTGATTTGATGCAATCATCCAAAAAGATTGAAAACAATTTGTTGCAAGGCAACACCAAACTTAGAATGTAACCATATGCCAATTTATTGAATTTAAACAAAGCAAAGAAAGAAAGCAAAGCAAGGAAGAGAAACATTACCTACTGTTGGCATGTTGTTCTTCACTTTCTTCCTCTTCTTCCAATTTGTTAAGAGGAATGACCTCAAGGGAGGAGAAGATTCAGCTATTGCCCCCTGTCTTGATTTCCTCTCAACAAGCTTTCTTTTGTACATGGCTTGACTGAGCTTGCTTGCTAGTGGTTTAGGGGTTGGATTGCTTGTGGTTGACCTCCTCTTGAATGTTGTCCTTGGTATTTTGGTCACAATCCTCTTCTCGGTGCTTTTGTTAATTGCCTTCACATCCTTGAATTCAAGACATGGTTGCTGTGTGATTTTTGGAGTGTTTCCTTCATTAAGGGCCTCTTGAACTGGTGGTTCCATGAGCCCTTCCTTCATGTGATTTTCTGCTTCACTTGAGATTGGACATCCTTGATTGTCCTCCTCAATTTCTTGTTCTTCCACTTCCTCTCCAACAAATTGGTCTTCATTTTCCCTGCTTAGTGGATCCGAGCATTTCCCCATGTTCTCCAATTGCTCATTCATCTTCTGAAGACGGATTTCTTGTTCTCTCCAGGATTGTTGTTGTTCCTCCATGAGTTGTTCTTGTCTTTTCAACAATTCTCTAGATTTTTGAAGGGGATCTTCATTTTGCTCTTCCACCTTCTCCTTCATATCCATCAATTGGCCTTCATTTTTCTTGCTCAGTGGTTCTAAGCTCCTCCTTATTTTCTCTAAATCTCCATTCATATTTTTGGAGAGAGCTTCTTGCCTTTTCCAGGATATTTGTGCTTCTCTCTCATATTTTTCAAACATGATCTCAAGCTTTGAGAGGCCTTGGTTCATTGAAATTTGTGTGGGTGGTGAGCTTTGGCAAGAATTTTGTGTGGAGCCAAAGTCCAGTGATGAAAAATTTTCAGATGAAAAACTGGAAGGTGAGGTTGGACAATTTTGCATAAGTGAATTGGAGGTACGTTCAAGTGAAGATGGCTCTTGATAAGTGAAATATGGGTTCTCAAATGTTTTCTGGTTTTGCTCCCCCAAGCCACCATTAGAATCATGACTTGCATCATTTTGTGATGGAGGGAAATATCCCATATAATTTTCTTTCTCATCTTGTGGTTCTGAAGCATAGCTCCATGAATTGGAATGCCCAGAATTTGAAGTTTCTTGGTGATATTCCCAACCACCATTAGAGATTGGTGATGGTGGGTGATATCCCATAAAATTTTGTTTGACCATAAGATGAGTTGAACTCCATTTGTATTTTGTAAACATCAATGAAATTTGAAATTCATGTCATAGAGAAAGAATTTCTTAGTGAGGCAATAACTCAAACACCTTGGTTTCAACTTAGAACAGAGAAAAAAAATAAAGAAAATGCTTGATCTAGACTTCTCACCCACTTAATCATTGTTGATCTAAATCAATCCCCGACAACGGTGCCAAAAACTTGATGTAGCGGAAAACGATCCGACACAAAACTCATCGGCAAGTGCACCGGGTCGCATCAAGTAATAATAACTCACGGGAGTGAGGTCGATCCCACAAGGATTGAAGGATTGAGCAATTTTAGTTTAGTGGTTGATTTAGTCAAGCGAATCAAGATTTGGTTGAGTGATTTGTGATTTGCAGAATTTAGATTGCATGGAAAGTAAAGGGAATGGGTAAATTGCATTGAATTTAAAGAGAACTGAAATTTAAAGTGCTGAATCTTAAGGAACAAGAAATTAAATGGCAGAAACTTAGAACGCAAGAAATGTAAATTGCAGAATCTTAAAGTGCAAGAAATGTAAATGGCTTGAATTGTAAAGGGAATTGGGAATTGGATTTGCAGAAATTAAACAAGGAAAAGTAAAATTGCAACAAGCATAAGAGTGGAAGATGAATTGGATTGAATCGGATCTTGAAACAGAAATGTAAATGAGCTTGAAAGCAGTAAACAGAGAATGTAAAATTATAATTCAGATCTCAGGATCCAAGAGACTAGATAACCAAGTCTAGATCTCAATGCCTTCCTAGATCCAATAAGAACAATTGCAAAGGAAATGTAAATTGCAGAGAAAGTAGATGAAGAAGCAACTATCAGAAATTTAAATTCAATTGTGCAGTAAAGAAACAGAGAGGTCTCAGGATGAGATTGAAACAGAATTCCTTCAATTCTCCAACCCAAGATCCAAGACAATTGTAATTGAAATTGAAAGCAAGAAAACTAAGAGGAAGGGAATTCAATTCTCCTTCCCCGAGACTTAGAAATTAAAATTTACTCCACACCAAAAGCTCTCCGAAAACTCTCTATCAAAACTAAAGGAAAAGCTCCCCAAAAACTTAAATCCTATGCTATTTATACACTTTCTTCAAATGGTCTTCAAGCCTTCAATTGGGCCTTTGCTCTTGATGGAATTGGGTTGATAGAGGCCTTGGTTGATTGCTCTTGGAGTTTGGAGAAGAACCGAAGTGAACCGGGTTTGGAATCATGTAAGCTTGAGTAAAATTTTGAGGCAAACTTTTACTCAAACTTTTCATATCAGCCACCCCATCCTTGCTGCTACCAACGTTTGAGCCAAAGTTTGGGGTCAAACTTTTGCTCAGACGTTGGCTCCCCCTTGCACACTCATGGCGCCAACGTTTGCCAAAAAGTTTGAGGCAAACGTTGGCGCAAGCTTTTGCTCTCCAGGGTGTGTTGTTCATGGCGCCAACGTTTGCCAAAAAGTTTGAGGCAAACGTTGGCGCAAACTTTTGCTCTCCAGGTTGTTGATTTGTGATGCCAAAAGTTTGCCAAAAAGTTTGAGGCAAACTTTTGCTCAAGCTTTTTGCCCAAAAGTTTGCACAAAAGTTTGAGGCAAACTTTTGGTCAAGCTTTTTGCTCCCTGGTTCGTTTTCACTTATTCCAAAAGTTTGAGCTAAAGTTTGAGGCAAACTTTTGCTCAAACTTTTTGTCCTCTCTTCCTCCTAGCCATTCCTTCTTGCTTCAACCTTTCTCCAAGCTTTCTTCACCTATCATTAATAAACCAAACACATCAAAGCTATGCTCAAAATCATGAGATATTCATTCTTTCATACTATGTGACAATTATAGCATAAAACCTCATGAAATTGTATTAATTCATCTATGGTTGATTAAATCAAAGGAAGCATGAAAATCTACCCAATTGGCTTGCTTATGGCTCAAGAAAGTGCATAATGCATTTGAAAACAAAAGAAAAAGACTAGTGAAACTAGGCTAAGATGACTTGTCATCAAGAATGTATTCGGCCAAGGGGAAAAAGTGTTGGTTGTAATGTGTGAAAATGGAGTAGTGTTGAGGGGTTTATATAGGGGTGGGAGGAAGGTTAGGTTTTGACCATTAGGGTTGGGTTTGGGAGGGAAAGGAATTTGAATTTTGGAGGTAGGTGGGGTTTATGGGGAAGAGGTATGGAGGTGATTGGTGAAGGATATTTGGGGAAGAGAGTTACGAAAAGGTGTGAAGAGGAGAGAAGAAGAGGTGGGGTAGGTGGGGATCCTGTGGAGTCCACAGATCCAGAGGAGTCAAGGACTTTAGCATCCCTGCTCCATTTAGGCATGCAAACGCCCTTAGAATGCATGTCTGGCGTTAAACACCAGTCTGGTGCTTGTTTCTGGCATTTAACGCCAGCTTGATGCTTCTTTCTGGCGTTAAACGCCAGTTTGATGCTTCTTACTAGCGTTTAAACGCCAGTAAGCTCTTCCTCCAGGGTGAGCTATTTTTAACGCTGTTTTTCATTCTGTTTTTTATTTTTCAATAGTTTTTGTGACTTCACATGATCATCAACCTAAAGAAAACATAAAATAGTAATAGAAAATAATTAGATATAATTAAATAACATTGGGTTGCCTCCCAACAAGCGCTTCTTTAATGTCAATAGCTTGACAGTGAGCTCTCATGGAGCTTCACAGATAATCAGAGCAAAGTTAGGGCTTCTTAACACCAAACTTAGAGTTTGGTTGTGGCCTCTCAACACCAAAATTAGAGTTTGGTTGTGGCCTCCCAACACCAAACTTAGAGTTTTACTGTGGGGGCTTTAGTTGACTCTGCAGTGAGAGAAGCTTTTCATGCTTCCTCTCCATGGTTACAGAAGGAGAACCTTGAGTCTTAAATACAAGGTCGTCCTCATTCAGTTGAAGGACCAACTCTCTTCTGTCCACATCAATCACAGCTTTTGCTGTGGCCAGGAATGGTCTTCCAAGGATGATGGATTCATCCTCATCCTTCCCAGTGTCTAGGATTATGAAATCAGCAGGGATGTAAAGGCCTTCAACCTTTACTAACAAGTCCTCTACTAATTCATAAGCCTGTTTCATTGATTTATCTGCCATCTCTAGTGAGATTCTTGCAGCTTGTACCTCATAGATTCCCAGTTTCTCTATTACAGAGAGTGGCATGAGGTTTATCCCTGACCCAAGGTCACACAGAGCCTTCTCAAAGGTCATGGTGCCTATGGTACAAGGTATGAAGAACTTTCCAGGATCCGGTAACTTCTGAGGCAATATCTGCCTTATCAATGTACTTAGTTCATTGGTGAACAAGGGGGGTTCATCCTCCCAAGTATCATTACCAAATAAACTGGCATTCAACTTCATGATGTCCCCTAGATATTTAGCAACCTACTCTTCACTGATGTCTTCATCCTCTTCAGAGGAAGAATAGTCATTAGAGCTCATGAATGGTAAAAGGAGGTTCAATGGAATCTCTATAGTCTCTAGATGAGCCTCAGATTCCTTTGGTTCCTCAAAGGGAAACTCCTTATTGGTCAGTGAACGTCCTAGGAGGTCTTCCTCACTAAGATTCACGTCCTTCTCCTCCTCTCTGGGTTCAGCCACACCAAGTAAGGTAATGGCCTTGCACTCTCTTTTTGGATTCTCTTCTGTATTGCTTGGGAGAGTACTAGGAGGAGTTTCAGTGACTCTTTTACTCAGCTGGCCCACTTGTGCCTCTAAATTTCTAATAGAGGACCTTGTTTCATTCATGAAACTTATAGTGGCCTTAGATAGATCATAGACTATATTTGATAAGCTAGATGGATTCTGCTCAGAATTCTCTATCTGTTGCTGAGTGGATGATGGAAAAGGCTTACTATTGCTAAACCTGTTTCTTCCACCATTATTAAAGCCTTGTTGAGGCTTTTGTTGATCCTTCCATGAGAAATTTGGATGATTTCTCCATGAGGGATTATAGGTGTTTCCATAGGGTTCACTCGTGTAATTCACCTCTGCTATTGCAGGGTTCTCAGGATCATAAGCTTCTTCTTCAAAAGATGCTTCTTTAGTACTGTTGGATGCAGCTTGCAATCCATTTAGACTCTGAGAAATCATATTGACTTTCTGAGTCAATATTTTGTTCTGAGCCAATATGGCATTCAGAGTATCAATTTCAAGAACTCCCTTCCTCTGAGGCGTCCCATTACTCACAGGATTCCTTTCAGAAGTGTACATGAACTGGTTATTTGCAACCATGTCAATGAGTTCCTGAGCTTCTGCAGGAATTTTCTTTAGGTGAATGGATCCACCTGCAGAATGGTCCAATGACATCTTTGATAATTCAGATAGACCATCATAGAATATATCCAGGATGATCCATTCTGAAAGCATGTCAGAAGGACACTTTTTGGTCAGTTGCTTGTATCTCTCCCAAGCTTCATAGAGGGATTCACCTTCTTTCTGTATGAAGGTTTGAACATCCACTCTAAGCTTGCTAAGCTTTTGAGGAGAAAAGAACTTAGCTAAGAAAGCCGTGACCAGCTTATTCCAAGAGTTCAGGCTATCTTTAGGTTGAGAGTCCAACCATATTCTAGCTCTGTCTCTTACAGCAAACGGGAAAAAGCATAAGCCTGTAGACCTCGGGATCAACCCCATTGGTCTTAACAGTATCACAGATCTGCAAGAATTCAGTTAAGAACTGAAAAGGATCTTCTGATAGAAGTCCATGAAACTTGCAATTCTGTTGCATCAGAGAAACTAATTGAGGCTTTAGCTCAAAATTATTTACTCCAATGGTAGGGATTGAGATGCTTCTTCCATGTAAGTTGGAATTTGGTGCAGTAAAGTCACCAAGCATCTTCCTTGCATTGTTGTTGGGTTCAGCCATGTCTCCTTCTTTTTTGAAAATTTCTGTCAGATTTTCTCCAGAGAGTTGTGCCTTAGCTTCCCTTAGCTTCCTCTGTAGAGTCCTTTCAGGTTCAGGATCAGCTTCAACAAGAATATTCTTATCCTTGTTTCTGCTCATATGAAAAAGAAGAGAACAGAAAAGAAAATATGGAATCCTCTATGTCACAGTATAGAGATTCCTTATGTGAGTATAAGAAGAGAAGAATAGAAGAAGGAAAAGATAAGAAGTCGAACACAGAGGAGAAGAGTGGGTTCGAATTTTTGAGTAGAAGAGAAGTGTTAGTAGATAAATAAATAATTAGAAGGAGATGAGAGATGGAAGAATTCGAAAATAAAATAAAATAAAAATATTTTTGTTTTTAATTTAAAATTAAAGTTAAAATTTGAAATTTAAGAAGAGAAATAAAATTAAATTAAAATTTAAATCAATTAGTTAATTAAAAAGGAATTTTGAAAAAGAAGTTAGTTATTTTCGAAAATTAGAGAGAGAGAATTAGTTAGGTGGTTTTGAAAAAGATAAGAATCAAACAAAATAAGATTAATTGACAAAAAGATTTGAAAATCAATTTTGAAAAGATAAGAAGTTAGATAAGAAGTTAGAAAAGATTTTGAAATTGATTTTGAAAAAGATATGATTTATTTTGAAAAAGATTTGAAAAATAAATTTAAAAAGATTTTATTTTGAAAATTAAAGTTGATTACTTGACTAACAAGAAACAAAAAGATATGATTTTAAAATTTAAAGATTGAACATTTCTTAATAGGCAAGTAACAACTTGAAATTTTTGAATCAAAATATTAAATGTTAGTAATAAATTCGAAAATATGAAGTAAAAATAAGAAAAAGATTTTGAAAATTAATTTTAAAAATTTTCGAAAATATATATAAAAAATTGAAAAAGATTTTATTTTTGAAAAAGATTTGAAAAGGGTATAATTTTTAAATTGAAATTTTGACTTGATTAGCAAGAAACAACTAAATTTTAAAACTTTTTGACTAAATCAAACCAAAATTTCGAAATTTATGAGAGGAAAAAGGGAAAGATATTATTTTTTATTTTTAAATTTTTAATGATGAAAGAGAAAAACACAAAATTGACACAAAACATAGAAATTATGAATCAAAACAACTAATGCATGCAAGAACACTTTGAATGTCAAGATGAACACCAAGAACACTTTGAAGATCAAGATGAACATCAAGACTTAATTTTGAAAATTTTTAAGAAAAGAAAAACAAAAGACACCAAACTTAGAAATTTTCAAACTTTAGACACTAACAAATTAAAAATGCATATGGAAAACAAGAAAAGACACAAAACATAAAAATGCAAAGATCAAACAAAGGAGATCATCAAGAACAACTTGAAGATCATGAAGATCATATGATGAATTTTCGAAAATTAAAGAAAATTATAAAATCATGCAATTGACACCAAACTTAAGAACTGACACTATACTCAAACAAGAAACACAAAATTATTTTTTGGTTTTTATGATTTTATTAAATTTTTTTTTCGAAAATTAATTTGGGAAGAACGAAAAAGAAGAAATTTTTTTTTGTACTTTTTGAAAATAAGAAATAAAAAGCTTAAAATTAAAATAAAATTACCTAATCTGAGCAACAAGACGAACCGTCAGTTGTCCAAACTCGAACAATCCCTAGCAACGGCGCCAAAAACTTGGTGCACAAAATCGTGATCGTTCATTCCTTGGTAACAGCGCCAAAAACTTTATACGCACGTTCATAATCTTAGTTCTTTGTCACAACTTCGCACAACTAACGAGCAAGTGCACTGGGTCGTCCAAGTAATAAACCTTACGTGAGTAAGGGTCGATCCCACGGAGATTGTTGGCTTGAAGCAAGCTATGGTCACCTTGTAAATCTCAGTCAGGCGGATTCAAATGGTTATAGAGTTTTAATAATTAAAAGATAAATAAAACATAAAATAAAGATAAAGATACTTATGTAATTCATTGGTGAGAATTTCAGATAAGCGTATGGAGATGCTTAGTTTCTTCTGAATCTCTGCTTTCCTACTGCTTTCATCCAATCCTTCATACTCCTTTCCATGGCAAGCTGTATGTTGGGCATCACCGTTGTCAATGGCTACATCCCGTCCTCTCAGTGAAAATGGTCCAAATGCGCTGTCACTGCACGGCTAATCATCTGTCGGTTCTCGATCATGCTGGAATAGGATTCAGTAATCCTTTTGCGTCTGTCACTATACCCAGCACTCGCGAGTTTGAAGCTCGTCATAGCCATCCCTTCCCAGATCCTACTCGGAATACCACAGACAAGGTTTAGACTTTCCAGATCTCAAGAATGGCTGCCAATAATTCTAGCCTATACCACGAAGACTCTGATCGTAGATCAGGAGGCTAAGAGATACACATTCAAGCTTGTTTGCATGTAGAACGGAAGTGTTTGTCAGGCACGCGTTCATAAGTAAGAATGATGATGAGCATCACATAATCATCACATTCATCATGTTCTTGTGTGCGAATGAATATCTTAGAATATGAATAAGCTTGAATTGAATAGAAAAACAATAGTACTTTGCATTAATTCATGAGGAACAGCAGAGCTCCACTCCTTAATCTATAGTGTGTAGAAACTCTACCGTTGAAAATAGATAAGTGAAAATAGGGTAGACATGGCTGAGTGGCCAGCCTCCCATGGAGGTCTAGAGATCTAAAATGATCAAAAGATTATCCAAAGATCCTTAACACGATAGTAAAAAGTTCTATTTATACTAAACTAGTTACTAGGGTTACAGAAATAAGTAAATGATACAGAAATCCACTCCCGGGCCCACTTGGTGTGTGCTTGGGCTGAGCATTGAAGCTTTCACGTGTAGAGGTCTTCCTTGGAGTTAAACGCCAGTTTGTAACTTGTTTCTGGCGTTTAACTCTGCTTTGCAACCTGTTTCTGGCGTTTAACGCTAGAATATGGCAGAAAGCTGGCGTTGGATGCCAGTTTGCGTCATCTAAACTCGGGCAAAGTATGGACTATATATATTGCTGGAAAGCCCTGGATGTCTACTTTCCAACGCAATTAGGAGCGCGCCATTTGGATTCTTATAGCTCTAGAAAATCCACTTTGAGTGCAGGGAGGTCAGAATCCAACAACATCTACAATCCTTCTTCAGCCTCTGAATCTAATTTTTGCTCAAGTCCCTCAATTTCAGCTAGAAATTAACTGAAATCACAGAAAAACACACAAACTCATAGTAAAGTCCAGAAATGTAATTTTTATTTAAAAACTAATAAAAATATACTAAAAACTAATTAAATCATACTAAAAATTATGTAAAAACAATGCCAAAAAGCGTATAAATTATCCGCTCATCAGTGGCATACAATCCGAATTCTCTCTTAAGCTCACAAACAACCTCCTTGACCTAAACAATTGAGCTCTACACTAACCTTTGCATTTCAACTCTAATCTTTCAACCATAATGGACCTTGAATTATGGTGCCAACTACTAACCATCTCTCTTTTGCTCTTAAAGTGACAAAGAGCCCTAAGTTGACCATCTGTCTCAAGTAAACCATATTCAAGCGGAAAAAGAAAGCTTAAGGATAAAAATTTTACCCACTTGAATGATAGATAAGATGGTGGCCTATAAGGAAATGGTTCCAACCGTCTTGACAAAGAAATTTCCACTTCCGTCATTCTTTGTTGAGGGACTTCAACCACTTGATAAGCTTCTTCAACTTCCACTTCTTCTTCACCAAATTTTTCTAATTCTTCCCCATCGTTCAAGTCATAAACCGGAGACAATGTGAAATCTATCTCAACATCAACCTCAAATTCAAAGGGGAGAGATTCATTAAGCTCAAAAGGATCATATGTTGATGCAGAATCATCATAAATAGGGGGACTTATTGCTTGCTCCATTTCTTCCAATTCTTCATGCATAACATGCTTTGGAGGTTGTGCACTATTCTCCTCAACATTACTTTCATGCTCAATGGAAGAAGGCTCTACAACTTTAGATTCCCAAGGGCATTCAACATCTCCTAAATCTTCAACCACTTTTTCCTCTTCTTCAACAATCATGGCTTCCTCCAATTGCTCCAATACAAAATCCAACTTTTCATTCTCCACCAGAGTTTCCAATCTCTCTTTCATACTGCATTCTTCATTTGAGTCTTCAAATGTGGCCATGGGAGTACTTGACATGTCTAAGCTTTGGGAGACTAAAGGGAGTACTACCTCTTGGAGAATAGTATAAATCTCCCTTTACTCTTGAAGATATGAAATGAGAAAGTCATTCATTAATGTTTGAGGTGGAGAGGAATGCTCGTTGTTTGGGAGAAAGGATTCATAATAGGAAGGTGGTTCATCTTGGGAGTATTGAGGTGGTGTGTGTGAAAATGGTGGTTCTTGGGAGTAATTGTGTTAGAATGTGGGTGGTTCTATAGGTTTTCTTTCATAGTAGTCACAAGGGTGAGGTATACAAGGTTGGTAATATGATGGAGGTGGGTTATAAAAAGGTGTTTGGTAAGAGGGGGCTTGTGAGTATGGTGGGGAACAATATTGAGGAATTAGTTCATAGGCATATGGTGGTGATTGTTGATAATCACAAGGAGGTCCACCATAACTATTGGATTGGTATGCATCATGGAATGGCTCTTGCTCATAGTACATTGGAAGAGATTATTGCCATGAAGGTTGATCAAATGCTTGAGGCTCCTCCCACCTTTGATTGTCCCATCCTTGATGGATGTTCTCATTGTAAGTCTTATCTCCTACAACATAGTTATAACCAAACTCATAGTCAAAGGGGTTAGAATTCATGATAGCAAGAGAAAAACAAAAAAACAAACAAGAAACAAAGAAAACCAAATCCTACAACTAGAAAAAACTAGTAAACAAATCAAAGATCAAGTTATTTATAATATTCACATATATACAATAACCAATAACAAGCACACATTGCAAAAACTTGATGTGGGATAAATGTGATAGGTGGAAAATGCCAATTAAGAATTCCTAATAAAAATGGCGTTGCAAGTACAGTCTTAACCGATGAAAATTCCACTATCAATTTAAAAGTATGTCATAATTAAGAATAAATAACCGGGAGTAGAGTCTCGGGTCGTTTCCCAAAGAGTTGACACAATAATGCAAATTATTGATCAAGATTTTTCTGGATATTTTTGAGGTTGAGAATGGAAAAATAAATAACTATAAATTAATGCAATGAGCAATTAATAAGAGATTTTATGTATTTAAAATAAAAGGCCTTGGTTAGGGGAGATAATTGGGGTTTCTATCCTTGTTGTCTTTTCCAAGTATGATAGTAAAGGTTCATTGCTTCCACTTAGTTATCCTCTAACAATTGAAGAAAAGTCAAGTGGTTGTCACTAACTCTGATTCACAAGTCCTAGTCACTTCATAGGGAAGGACTAGAGTTGGTGAAAATTGAGTTAGTCAACAATTCCCAATTAAAAATCAACACTTGAGTATCACAACTCAAGGAATCCTAATTAATCAACCCCTAAGCCAAGTTAAGAGCTTTAAGTCATTAACATGAATGCCATTTTCAATAACATATAATAGGAATAAATAAAAGACATGGTAAAATTCTGAGAAATTAATCAAATTAAAACTGGCACGGACAATAATCAATACGAATCAAACAAGCAATAAAAATAAATATAAAAATACTTCAATGCATTAATAATAATCAAAAGTGATAAGATCCAAACGTGAATGCAAAATAAACAAAAGGAAAAGAGTAATAGGGAAATTGGAAGAGAAAACTAGAAGGGAATTGACTCCAATGGAAGGTAGTAGCAGCTCTCTCAAGATCCAATTCAAAACCAAACTAAGAACATCAAAACCTAGAGAAAAGTAGGTGTTTCTCTTTCTAGAATTCAAAAACTAAAAATCAAACTAAGTGAAAGTAAAGTGTGTTCAGTCTCAGCTCCACCCCTGGCTCTAGTCTATGTTTTCGGGCTTGAAACTGAGTCCAAATTAGCCCAGAAATTGCCCCCAGTGAGTTCTGTTAAGTGCAACACGTGACGCTCTATCATGCGTACGTGTCGGTCACGCATACGTGTCGATGAACTTCTGCGCTGGTCACGCGTACGCGTCATTCACGTGTACGCGTCGCTGTAAGACGCTCCAAATCACGCGCATGCGTCAACCATGTGTGCACGTCGCTCCTCGCTTCTCAGCTCTTTAGTTTCTTGTGTTCCTTCCACTTTAACATGCCTCATCTTTATCTTTTAAGCGATTCATGCCCTGTAAATCTGAAAATAATTCACAAACACATCACGACATCGAATGGTAATAAAGGAGAATTAAAAATTAACAATTTTAAGGCTTAGGAAGCATGTTTTCAATCATAGCACAAAATTAGGAAGGAAATAAAAAACATGCAATTTACATGAATAAGTGTGAGAATAATTGACAAAATCCTCTCAATTTAGTCGAAAATATATCATAAAATAGTAGTTTATCAAATCTCCCCACACTTAAGCATTAGCATGTCCTTATGCTAAGTTTAACGAGACCAAAATAGTGAAGGGAAAAAAATGAGACTCATGCAATGCAACCTATCTATATGAATGCAACTACCTGCTAAAATGCTTGTACCTACTTGGTTAAAAGTGAACAAATTCTCCAAGACAAACATAAACTGGATTCCACTAATTCAAATTACAGAGTAAGGTACAAGTAAACTTGAAAGAAGAAAGCTCATGAAAGCCGGAAACACAGAATCGAGCATCGAACCCTCACTGGAAGTGTATACACTCTAATCACTCTAGTGTTTGAGGGTCGAGTCTCTCGGTTCTCTACTAATCTTGCTTTCTAAGGCTTGCTCTTCTTCTACCAATCAACAGAAATTTAATACACAAATACACATATCAAGAGGTCTTTTCAAGGGTTGTAATTGAGTTAGGGTCAAGGTAGGAATGTATTTGGCTAAGTGGACTAAAATCCGAATCCTTGATTAACCTAAACTTCTCACCTAACCTAAGACATTCCAAGTTATTACAATGCAAAACCTACTACCCATTGATTATTTTTGTCACAAATTCATGCACCTTAATGTCTTTTGAATACAAATCATATGCATTAATTTAATTATTTCACTTGGGGTATTTTGTCCCTTTTTTATTACTTCCTTTTTTTTTCATTTATTTTGTTCTTTTTTTTCTTTTTTTTTTTGATATGCATAAAGGAGGTAGTGCATATGATTAAAGTGTTAGATGCATGAACAAGTGCCCAACTATATTCACATTTTCACATAAGAATATAAAATACCCAATTTCATAAACGTGTATTCCCCAATTCAATTTCCCCACACTTAATTCATGTACACATCACCAGTCTAAGCTAATCAAGGATTCAAATTAGGGACATTTATTATTTTCCGCTTAAAGTTAGTGATGTGCTAATATAAAGAATAAATGAAATAAAATAGGCTCAACATGGGGTTGCAAAGGGTAATGATAGGGTAAGCCCATATGGATATGTGAGCTAAGTGAAACAAGGCCTCAATCACATAAGTGTATGTGATGCCAGGGTATTTTGGCCAGTTTTACTGACCTTTTCTTTACTGTTTTTAAGGTAGTTTCATGCATTTTCTTAGGAAATAAGCTAGTTTTGGGTGGATATTCACTTACATCTTGATTCAAGCATACATTGTGCATTTTACATGATTTCATCATGATTTTGCATGAATTATATGATAAATTGGATGATGCATGATCCATGATTAAGAGCAAGACTTTGATGCACTTTGTTTGATTGATTTCAGGCCAAAAGAAGAAGAGAAGAGCCACGTTAGTGGCTACGTTAGTTACACTAACGTAGGCACTAATGTGGAAGGAAGGAAAGCCCCAACGTTAGTGGGAAAAGTTAGTCGCATTTACTTTGAAGAAAGGAAATGGAGCCAACGTTAATGACACTTAACATTATCACTAACGTTGGACCAAGCTCATAAGTGGGCACGTTAGTTGCCACATTAACTTAGTTAACGTGGCCTCTAACGTTAAGAAGAAAGGGAGAAAGCCAACATTAGTGACATTCAACATTGTCACTAACGTTGGCCCAAGTTACAACAAAGCCACGTTAACTCCCACGTTAACTTAGTTAACGTGGAAGCTAACGTGGAGAAAGGTGGTGATCGACAACGTTAGTGACACCAAACATTCTCACTAACGTTGAAGTGCACTCACAAGCCCCCAATAAGCCACGTTAACTCCCACGTTAACTTAGTTAACGTGGTAGTTAACGTGGGCAAAAGTCCCACCTGGCAGCCTGACCATGCCTTCTTCAAACACGCATAACTTGAGCCACAAAGCTCCAAATGATGTGATTCTAGTGGCATTCGAAAGTAGGATTCCAGAGCTTTCCAAGCATATATGGTACTACATGGTTGACACTAAATTTGAGGGAGAAAACCTGCCCCGAAAGTGCAATGATGAACATGGTATCAGCCTGTATTTTGGCCAACTGACCTCTTCACCTTCCAAGAAGTATAACTCGAGTTGTAGAGCTCCAAATGATGCGCTTCCAAAGGAATTGGAAAGTAGACATCTAGGGCCTTTCAACAATATATAATAGTATGGGGTGGACACTAAGTTTGAGCTTCAGAAACAGGAAAATCGCTAGCGTTATTGGCAATCAACATTTCCAGTAACGTTGGCATATATGCCAGCGACCATGTCCACTTCAAAGGAGCATAACTTGAGCTACAGAGGTCCAATTGGGTGATTCTAGTTGCGTTAGAAAGCTGACATTCAAAGCTTTCCAACGATATATAATACTCTATAGTGGGCATGAAATTTGAGTACAAACAAGAGGCATCTTTTAAGCCCCAAAAACACCAACTGGGCAGCAAGTGAAACGTTAGCCACAATAACTTTAGCACTAACGCCACACTTGTAGCGTTAGTGTGGCTAACTTTAGCACTAACTTTAGTACCTGGACCTCAACTTAACTCACTTCTCTCTCAAGTCCACTTCCAAGCTCAAGCAAGCAAGCCCACAATTGTCAACCAATCAAGGCCACAAGAAGCATCTAGAATAGGAATTTTCATTTAATTGTAATTTGCTTTTAATTTCATTTTGTAATTTAGGAGAGCCTATATAAAGGCCTTAGTTTTTACATTCAAGTCATTCTGGAATTCTGGAAATTGAAGGAAGGGGGAGAGAGTGAAGACCAATTCAAACTTCTGTGAATTGGCACACTCCAAGGGGAGTGGGTCTTCGGACCCCTCCCCTCAACCACTCTTCTTCCTTTTCTCTTCTTTTCTTTTCTTAGTAGTAGTTTTTCTTTTAGTTGTAATTTTCATTTATGAATTTTAAAGTTTCAATTTTCAATTTTTATCTTCATCTTTACTTTTCTGCACTTTCTTTCTTTTCTATTTTTGGTAGAGCAATGATCAACTAACTCTTTTCATTGGGTTAGAGAGCTCTATTGTGATTCAATGGATTAAGTGTAGTTCTTATCCTTCTTCTTCTTTCTTTTCTCTTGATTTTACTTGAAAGCTTTCGATCTTCATCCAATTGGGTAGTTATCTTGGAAAAGAAACTATTCATACTTGGATCTCTTCTGAACCTTGGAAGAGGAATGAAGAGATAATGCTAGAAATGCTTTCTCAGGCTGGATCAAATTGGGTTTGGATGGATATGTGACTATAATCCTCTCAACACTTGATTTGGGAAATGCATGTGGTATAATCAGTGACCATACTTCATCTCTTCTCATGAGCAATTGACCAAAGAATTGGCTATTGATCAAGATTTGAGAGATTGAATTACAAGAAATTGTAATTCAATCACTTAAGAATGCCAAGGAGATCAATGAGTGCATTGATTGAGAAAGAGATGAGAATGAACATGATCTGGAGGATTGTAATATCTCTTGATCCCAATGTTCATTTTATTTTTAGTTCTTACATTTACTTTTCTTGTCATTTTACTTTTCTGCACTTTATTGCTTTCTTTACTTTTCTGTAAATTTACAATTCCTGCTGCTCATCATCCAATTCTGAATCGTCTAACTAGGATAATCAATTAACCATTGATTGCTTAATCCGTTAATCTCTGTGGGATTCGACCTCACTCTATTGTGAGTTTTACTTGACGACAATTCGGTATACTTACCGAAGGGAGATTTGTTGTGAGACAAATTTTCCGTGCATCAGGTTTATGGCGCCGTTGCCGGGGATTAATTGTGATTAACAAACTACCGGTTGGTTGATTACCTAGATTAGACATTTTCTTTTGTTTTCCTTTATTCATGTAATTGCTTTAGTTATTTATTTTCTATGCTCTCTAACTGTTTGTGTTAATGCCTCACCAAGAAGCCCCTGCTCGTGACAGCTTTGGCTCTTGGTGATTTTGTTATTAATACAACAGTTCTTTACTCAGCTTCTTTCCAAATAAAATTGGCATATGATCACATTCTAAGTTTGGTGTTTCCCTACAACAATCTGTTTTCAATCTTTCTGGATACTTGCATCCATTCTAAGAGAAAGTATCACACTAAGTTTGGTGTGCCACTTATTTTTCTATGCAATGTATCCAGCAACACCACTTGTTTATATAATCATAATGCCTTTGCTTCTTAGGCTTGCAGTGTTATCCTTAATTTTTGCTTGCTTAACCACATACATCACTTACATTTCAGTATGTAAGACGTTCATGACCCATCATAGACCCCACCACCACTGTTTTATTTGCTGCTTGAAGACAAGCAATTAGTCTAAATTGGTGTGGGAAGGGAGAAAAGTAGGAGAAGAAGGGCAATAACAATAAAGATGAACTACAAGGTGGTAAAGTTCCTTTTTCCTCTTACTTATTTCCAGTACATTCAATTGCATGATTGTCTTCTAAGTTCTTTGTATGTATGTGTGCTTGTTCCTTGTAAATAAGCATGTCAATTCTGTCTTTTAAACTTTTTATTGATTAAGGCTGTGATTTCTAGTCTGAATGTCATTATTGCATCCTTACTTTGCTTACTTGTATGCTTGTCCCTTTTGAATCAAATGAAAGGAGAATGAGTATTTTTAAAAGACCAGAGTAGAGTTCATACTATGGAATGAGTTCATAAGTTTGTGGTGTGGTTATAAGTTAGCTAAGTTGGTTCAACCACAAGGGTGAGAAGACAATTATCTGTCATGAGTACTATGCTTGAGACACACCCCATGAGACTACCTAAATAAGAAGATCCTAATAAGAAAGAGGGAAAGAACAATGAAAGTGAAAAAAAAATATAAATAAAAGAAAAAGAGTAAGCAATAAGGCTAGGCACCAATGGTTTTAATCTTGAGGCAAGTGTCTGTGGTGCTCCTGTGTGAGGGATCTACTTGGATGAATAAGCTCTTAGGGGTGCCTTATCACTTGGTAACTTGGGTTAACTAACTCGGGATTATCAGCTGAAAGTCCACTATCAAGAGTAACCTTCACTACAGAGCATTTAGTAACCCAAAGAGGTGCTGGACACCAAGGTCTCAAGAAAAGAAAATAAATAAACTATATGCCTGTGGTGTGTATGTATGGGGGAGTGACTTGAGCAAGTAAGTCCTTAGGGGTGCTTCAACACCTAGCACCTTGAACCAACTGGTTCGGGAGTGTTGGCTGAAAGCTTATTTTAAAGAGTTGCCCCTTTACAGAGCACTTAGCTTAAGAACAAAAATAAGCCCTGAAATGACAATAAAAGGATCAATGAATAAAAGTCTCATGGGATGCAATCAAAGTGAGTGTTTTAGGACATGATAAAGGTCTGAAAGCCAGGAATGAACCTAAGTTGCTATGCATGAAACCACCATAAAACCAGGGACATGACTTCCACAAGAATGACTCATTTCTCTTGGAATTCCATTCATCATTCTCTTGTTCCAGTACTTGCTTAGGGACAAGCAAGCTTTAAGTTTGGTGTTGTGATGCCAGGGAATTTTGGCTAGTTTCACTGACCTTTTCTTTACTGTTTTTAAGGTAGTTTCATGCATTTTCTTAGGAAATAAGCTAGTTTTGGGTGGATATTCACATACATCTTGATTCAAGCATACATTGTGCATTTTACATGATTTCATCAGGATTTTGCATGAATTATATGATAAATTGGATGATGCATGATCCATGATTAAGAGCAAGACTTTGATACACTTTGTTTGATTGATTTCAGGCCAAAAGAAGAAGATAAGAGCCACGTTAGTTACACAAACGTAGGCACTAACGTGGAAGGAAGGAAAGCCCCAACGTTAGTGGGAAAAGTTAGTGGCATTAACTTTGAAGAAAGGAAATGGAGCCAACGTTAGTGACACTTAACATTATCACTAACGTTGGACCAATCTCATAAGTGGGCACGTTAGTTGCCACGTTAACTTAGTTAACATGGCCTCTAACGTTAAGAAGAAAGGGGGAAAGCCGACGTTAGTGACATTCAACATTGTCACTAACGTTGGCCCAAGTTACAACAAAGCCACGTTAACTCCCACGTTAACTTAGTTAACGTGGAGAAAGGTGGTGATCGACAACGTTAGTGACACCAAACATTCTCACTAACGTTGGAGTGAACTCACAAGCCCCCAATAAGCCACGTTAACTCCCACGTTAACTTAGTTAACGTGGTAGTTAATGTGGGCAAAAGTCCCACCTGGCAGCCTGACCATGCCTTCTTTAAACACGCATAACTTGAGCCACAAAGCTCCAAATGAGGTGATTCCAGTGGCATTGAAAAGTAGGATTCCAGAGCTTTCTAAGAATATATGGCACTACATGGTTGACACTAAATTTGAGGGAGAAAACCTGTCCCGAAAGTGCAATGATGAACATGGTATCAGCCTGTATTTTGTAGAGCTCGAGATGAACATGTATTTTGTAAACCTCTTCACCTTCCAAGAAGTATAACTCGAGTTGTAGAGCTCCAAATGATTCGCTTCCAAAAACATTGGAAAGTAGACATCCAGGGATTTCCAAAAATATATAATAGTATGGGGTGGACACTAAGTTTGAGCTTCAGAAACAGGAAAATCGCTAGCGTTATTGGCAATCAACATTTCCAGTAACGTTGGCATATATGCCAGCGACCATGTCCATTTCAAAGGAGCATAACTTGAGCTACAGAGGTCCAATTGAGGTGATTCTAGTTGCGTTAGAAAGCTGACATTCAAAACTTTCCAACGATATATAATACTTTATAGTGGACATAAAATTTGAGCATAAACAAGAGGCATCTTTTAAGCCCCAAAAATACCAACTGGGCAGCAAGTGAAACGTTAGCCACAATAACTTTAGCACTAACGCGACACTTGTAGTGTTAGTGTGGCTAACTTTAGCACTAACTTTAGCACCTGGACCTCAACTTAACTCACTTCTCTCTCAAGTCCACTTCCAAGCTCAAGCAAGCAGGCCCACAATTGTCAACCAATCAAGGCCACAAGAAGCATCTAGAATAGGAATTTTCATTTAATTGTAATTTGCTTTTAATTTTATTTTGTAATTTAGGAGAGCCTATATAAAGGCCTTAGTTTTTACATTCAAGTCATTCTGGAATTCTGGAAATTGAAGGAAGGGGGAGAGAGTGAAGACCAATTCAAACTTCTGTGAATTGGCACACTCCAAGGGGAGTAGGTCTTCGGACCCCTCCCCTCAACCACTCTTCTTCCTTTTCTCTTCTTTTCTTTTCTTAGTAGTAGTTTTTCTTTTAGTTGTAATTTTCATTTATGAATTTTAAAGTTTCAATTTTCAATTTTTATCTTCATCTTTACTTTTCTGCACTTTCTTTCTTTTCTATTTTTGGTAGAGCAATGATCAACTAACTCTTTTCATTGGGTTAGAGAGCTCTATTGGGATTCAATGGATTAAGTGTAGTTCTTATCCTTCTTCTTCTTTCTTTTCTCTTGATTTTACTTGAAAGCTTTCGATCTTCATCCAATTGGGTAGTTATCTTGGAAAAGAAACTATTCATACTTGGATCTCTTCTGAACCTTGGAAGAGGAATGAAGAGATCATGCTAGAAATGCTTTCTCATGCTGGACCAAATTGGGTTTGGATGGATATGTGACTATAATCCTCTCAACACTTGATTTGGGATATGCATGTGGTATAATCAGTGACCATACTTCATCTCTTCTCATGAGTAATTGACCAAGAAATTGGCTATTGATCAAGATTTGAGAGATTGAATTACAAGAAATTGTAATTCAATCACTTAAGATTGCCAAGGAGATCAATGAGTGCATTGATTGAGGAAGAGATGAGAATGAACATGATCCAGAGGATTGCAATATCTCTTGATCCCAATGTTCATTTTATTTTTAGTTCTTACATTTACTTTTCTTGTCATTTTACTTTTCTGCACTTTATTGCTTTCTTTACTTTTCTGTAAATTTACAATTCCTGCTGCTCATCATCCAATTCTGAATCGTCTAACTAGGATAATCAATTAACCATTGATTGCTTAATCCGTTAATCTCTGTGGGATTTGACCTCACTCTATTGTGAGTTTTACTTGACGACAATTCGGTATACTTGCCGAAGGGAGATTTGTTGTGAGAAAAGTTTTCTGTGCATCAGTATGCATACATCAAACCATGGAAATATAGAATCAAGCAAGATATAGATCACAATTTTAGAGAGAACAACACACCCAAAAAAAAACATTGGTTGATGAAATGCAACCAATCAAATAGGTTCAAAATCTCACAGATTTTGTATGTTCGAGCTCTAAAACCATGTTCCAAATTAAATATCTTCAAACAAGTTTAACAAAAAAAATTTAATTAAAATTAGTGAAATGCTATAAAATAGTGTCCTGAAAAAGAATTTATCACTTCAACCAAGTAGTACCTAAATACAAGTAAATACTACTCATGCAAGTTATCCTATTTAACAAAAGAAAAATAAAATATTGGTGTTGAGAGAGAGATGTTACCTTCGGAAGTCAGTTACCGACCTCTGATGTTCCAAAATTGTCGTCGGTAAGGAATTTCTCTTATAAAGAAGAAGAATTTCGTTGTAAGCATAGCTCCAAACCAACAAACAACTCTCACATCAAATTAAAATATGGTTTTGTCACAAAGAACAATCCCCAAATAAGAATTAACCGGAGTATTTCGGACTCCGGGTCATCTCCCTAGGAACCAATGGAGTGCATGTGTATTGGCTATAGAGGGGAAAAAAGGGGTTTTGTTTATGAGATGGCAAGAAAATAAGTAAATTGAGCGAGTAAGCAAAGAAAGCAAATTAAAGAACTCTTGGCTAAGAATTGGGTACTTAAGATCACAATCCTAGTTAATACCAATTATTGACAATTATGAGAGGCCAACCCATTAAGTCTACTTCTCGAAGCCTTAAGTACGTAACATTTACTCCTAGACTGGAAGTATGTCAAATAGGCCTAATCACATCCACCCATAAGTTCTAACCTCCCTACCAATTGGTTTAGTAGTGGATTAGCGTCAATGGGCTTCAAATTGATCACACAGGGTTCTCAAATTACCAATTCCATGGTATCCAAAACTCAAGATCACTTAAGTCCCTTGGCCTAGACCAAGAGTTGACAAAACTACTCAAGAACTGAAGAAAACATTTCATCAAACACCTAGAGTGCAATAAAAATTGACATCATAACTTGCAAAGATACTAAAATCTACCACTATTAATTGCAAGAAAAGTAAATTCACAACTCAAATCAACATCAATTAAAGAGACATCAACATTAAAATTGCATTAAATGTAACAAATCCAACATAAGTGCATGAATGTAAAAGAGAGCATAAAAGTAAAATTAACACTACAAATCATGAGAATCAAGGAGTAGAAGTAAGAGATCATAAAAGAAATGAGATGAGAACATGTAATTAAACCTAGATCTAGAAGAGATTAACCTAACCTAATTCTAGAGAGAAGAGGGAGCTTCTCTCTCTAGAAACTAAACTACATGATGCTAAGGCTACAAACAATTGCTCCTCCTTTGCTTGGACTTTAATTCTGCATGAAATACACTCAGAAACAAGTTGGATTTGGGCTTGGGCAGCTCAGAAATCGCCCCCAGCGTTTTGCCATTAAGTGGGCCAAGTAAGAGTATCGGCGCGCGCGCGCCCTGTGCGCGTGCGCGTCGCTGGCAAATTCCCAATCTGCGCGGAAGCGGTATGTGCGCGTGCGCGTCCTTGTGAGAAACCACTTTTGCGCGTGCACGCCTTGTACGCGTGCGCGTCCATTGGTGCATTCCAAGTCTTTGTTTCTTCATGCATTCTCCTCTTTGCATGCTTTTCTCCTCATTTCTTCCCTCCAATACTTGCCTAATGAACTTGAAATTACTTAACAAACACATCAAGGCATCGAATGGAATTAGGGTGGATTAAAATCACCAATTTAAGGCCTAAAAAGCATGTTTTTACATTTAAGCATAATTTAAGGGAGAATTACAAAACCATGCTATTTCATTAAATAAATGTGGGAAAAGATGGATAAATCCCCCAAAATAAGCACAAAATAAACCACGAAATCGGGGTTTATCAAATCTCCCCACACTTAAACTAAGCATGTCCTCATGCTAAAATCAAGAAAGAAGCAAAGGATATCACATTTATTCAATGCAAGCTACTAACTAAATGCAATCTATTTATATGCAAGTTATCTACATGAATGCAATGGCTCAGTCAAAACAAGTCAATTTCCAAGAGTACACATGTAAGCACAAGGGCTAAGGTATTAGCAATCAAGCAAACCACAATTGGATTGAATCATTGAAAGAGTTCACAAACTTGCAAGAGGAGATTATTAAGGGTGGAAACATGTAATTGAGCAATCGAACCCTCACCGGATATGTATCCGCTCTAGGCACTCAAGTGTAGGGTTGATTCACTCAATTCTCCCCTAATCATGCTCTCCAAGATTTGTTTTTCATCTAACAATCAACAATTACTTCATGCATGCATACAAATATCATGAGGGCTTTCCCATAGGTTGTAATGGGGCTAGGGTCAAGGTAGGATGCATATGGTCAAGTGAGCTAGAAATTTGAATCTTTGATTAACATAAACTTCCCACCTAACCTATGACAACCTATACAATTCTAAACAAATCTAACTGTCCATTCTTCACTTTTAACACACTCATGCATTCTATTTTAAACACCACACATATGCATTGATTATTATTGAACCTTGAACCTTGGGACATTTTGTGCCCTTTTTATTGCAATTCTTTTTCTTTCTTTTTCTATATATATTTTTTCTTTTTATTTTTCTCATTTCAAAAAAAAAATTTTTTTTTCATAAAGTATATATACAAGTACCAATGCATATGGTTTTACATTTGATTAATACATGAGTATATACCCAATTCCCAAAATTTTTCAATAAAAATATAAACACACTTTTATCTCTACCCAATGTTCCCAACTCTCCTAAAATCAAATAATGAACACTCTCACTAGCCTAAGCTAATCAAAGATCCAAACAAGGGACATTTATTGTTTTTCACTTAGGCTTGTAATGTGCTATAATTAAGAATAAGTGGGTTAAGCATAGGCTCAACATTGGCTAACAATGGAAGATGAAAGGGTAGGCTATTTGGGTAAGTGAGCTATTTGAACAATGGCCTCAATCATATAAATGCATGTATACACAAATAATGGACATAAAGAATCAAACAAATCAAGGATTGCAATCATAGGAAGAGAATAATGCACACAAGAATGAAAATAAGTGGTTATGTATGTGTAACCACACAATTAGGCTCAAATCTCACATGCTTGTATTCTTAGCTCAAAACATGATCCACAAAGTATATACTTCAAGCAAGTTCTAAGAAAATTTTAACCAATTGGGGTGGTGCCCAAAAATGATTTTCTTGGACATTTCCATCATATTTATTGAGCTTATTCTAATGTAAAATTGTGATTTAGAAAAAATTCTCCTAGTTTACCCCTTTTTCAATCAAAACACGTTTCGTCTATAAGAAGGGTTAACTAGATTTTCAGCAATCTATTAATTTTCTAATCACAATCAACAACTGAGATGCAAAATATATATATATATACTAAAAGTGTGCAACAACCAAAATAAGAGTATCTACAAAAGCATAAATATGTACAGCAATCCCAAAATGATCTAAAACGTAAAGTGCGAAATAAAACAAAATAGAGTAGCAGCGAATAGAAATAAAAGTCTGAAAGTTCACCACATAAGTGCAAACACCGGTCACGAACGGTGACCTCCCCACACTTTAGGATTGAGCATCGTCCTCGATGCTACTACTGAAGCTCGGGATGGGGGTCAACAATCGCACCAGACTGTGGCTCATGCTCAGGCTTGGGCTGTGGGACTGGAGGTGGCACTGGCTGTGGCTCCGGAATGTCATGCTGGACCTCAGGAGGCTGCTGGACCTCAGTGGTGGTCTGCATCACTAGTGGTGCCTCCTGCTGTGTCGGCTCCGCACCATGCTCCTCCTCCTGATCCTGCTTATCAGAGGCGGAAGACTCTGGAAGTGGAGGGAGCTCGATACCCTGTGATGCAGCCGCCTGGTCTAAGCGGTCGAGGGGTCGCATAACACGACGCTCGAAGTGCTCCATGAAGCGAAGAAGGTGCTGCACTAACAGATAAGTCGGCTCAGGTGCTGATGGTGGTGCAGGTGCTGCTGTGGACGAAGAGGGTCCAGCTGTGGTGGAGGATGAAGGTCTAGCTACCTCGACTACAGCTCTAGCTCGAGAACGGCGGCTAGTCGGGGGCTTCTCGTGCACCCATACACCCCATGGAATAGTAACTTCCTTGTCATCATCATCTGGAGGTGGTGGTGTCACATCCTCGTCCTCCCACGGGACATCAGCTAGCTCAGCTAAGCTAGTAACCAGTGTCGAAAATGGTAGCAAGCCGCGAATATAAGCTCTCCACATGCTATGCCTAATCAATCGGGGAAAATACTCCTCCTTCCCCTCCATGACACACCCAATAAAAACTAGCATATCCATCGGAATCTCTGAAAAGTGAGTGGTAAGGAAGACATAGTGGGCAAATATCTGTTGCCAGGTCCTAGCCTCCCTAGTCAGATATGCAAATAGCATGCCCTTGGGCTTTGTGTTGCTCGAATCCATCACCCAGGAAGCATCTGGTGTAGCAATCACGCGCCTAAGCGCCTCATAGTCAAAAGTCATGGAGAGGAGAGCTACCTCTGCCTGCTGGTAGGCACAAGTCTCAGGAGTACCAACTCTGCAGAGCAGTGCATCCCTTAAGACATCCTCAGTGATCATAATCTCTCTACCCCTCAAGTGTACTGAATCCAAGTTTTGTCGGAAGAAGTTACAGTAAAATTCCTTGACCCACGAGATGTTAATCCGTCCCAAGTCCCTATCGACGAAATCCAAGCCCAGCTCAGAAATACGGGCATTTATGGCACGCCTCACATCATTGGGAAGATTCAGCTTCTTCTCAATGTTCAACTTTGTCTTTGCATAACGAGAAAGGCGTAGTTCGCAGTAGAGGTTTGGGAACTTGGTTGGATCAGTGGATGGAAGTAACTGATTTTCTTTTTCCTCATCATTTAGCGGATTCTTAGCATAGTTAGCATATGGTGAGGGTGTAGAGGTCTTGGAGCGCTTCCTCTTTTTGGAAGTGGTGGCTATAGCCTTTCCTTTATCCGACATCCTGAAAACATAGATAATATAATATAAGCCTATAGCCAAGTATATACAAAGCACTCAAAGCAAAGCATATTCATGAAGTGAATAAGGAAAGAGGATTTCTTGGAATGTAAGCAACAGAATACAGAATTCAAACCAAACTTTAAACCAAGAATTCAAATCATGTTTTGCACATTATTTGTTAACTGGGTTCAGAAAGCACCATATCCAAAAGAATGACAAAAAGAGTTAGGTTGAAAACCAAAAGAAGTCAGGTGGTTAAAGAGGTTAAAGTTAGAAATCAGTTTGAAAATTAGTGACATGATGATAACTTTCTTAATTCGAAAAGAATGTACACAACAAGGCAGTAAATACGTTCACAATCATGAATTGCAGCAAGTCATTGATGATGAAATATGATATTGCTAGAAAGCAACTAGTAAGAAACAACCATCTACCAATGTAAAGATCACTAAAATCATATGAATCTATGTTGGTAAAATCAATTCATTAAGGAATGAACCAATCAAAAGGCGTTCAACAATAATTTCAAGGAGGCATCAATGTCACAAGTCGAGAGAAACGTGGAAAACCTTGTTGTCTATGTGGCTTAATGCAAATTCTGCATGAATAATGCGAATTAAACCAGCCTCACAGATCAAAAATCTTCAACTTGTGTGTTGATGTAAAAGAGGCATGAGACTTTAAAAGAATTACAAGCAATGGCCAATCGAAAAGCTTGCTCACTATGCAATGCAAAGAAGCAAATCAGCATGAATAACAAGCAAGAATATGAAAAGCATGACCAAAGAACTTGTTCTTTAGGAGTTTCATAAACCATTTAGGCAACAGCACTCTAATTGAGCAGAATTCATCAACTAGGGGCTATTTCATTCATCAAACAAGATTAACACCAAAAACTGTGGTTAATGAAAATCCGGCAGCATTTCAGCAGCAAATTGGCTAATTCCCAAATTTAAACAGTTGCACCAAATTCCATATGGATTCATTAAGGAATCAGAAACACAAAAATCGGGTCTGAATCCATATGAATAGGTGAACAAGCCAATAATGCAGCACAACAGCAGCAAGCAGAGCAACAGAAAATAGTTCAACTAAATCAGCCAAGAAGCAATCATGAACAAGTGAGCAGCCAATATCCATGAGTAAAGCAACATTTAATAACAGCAGCCAAGTAAAGTTAATGCTTGAATGGAAACAGCAATGAAACAGAGCAATTCCTCACAGCAAAGGAAATTCAAACAATGCCTAAATCCACTACTCAGTCCAGATTCGCTAACCACCTAATTCAAACTAAACTAACTAATCTAACCTACTTAAGCTAATCCTAATTACACTATTGCAATTACAGTAAACAGCAAAACGAAGTAGAACAGGGGAGGGTATCGAACCTGGGGGGACGGAGACTGAACAAGGAAAATGAGAGGAAGGTGAAGTGGGGTGATGAGAGAAAGGACTGGGCAGAGCAGCACAGCGGTTGGGTTACACCGCTAAACTTGCGCCGGCGACAATGATAGCTGCAGCGAGTGGCGCAGAGGCAGCGAGAAACAGAGAACAGAGGGGCAGTGAAAGAGAAAGGAAAGAAAAGTGAGAGAAGAAGGAGAAGATGGCGCGGTGATGGTGGTTGGCGACAGCGACGGGATTGGAGTGCTCGCCGGAGGTGAGGTGGTTGCTGGGAGAAGTTTGAAGATGTAGGGGGGTTGAATGGTGGGAGAAGGAAAATGGAACGTTGGGGATGGGAAGGGTATGATGCGCGAATGCGCTAGGGCTTTGTGTCTTTGGGGTAAGTGAAAATTCGAATCCACGCGCGCGCGTACGGTGCGCGTTTGCGTGGGTGGAAGAAATGAGGAACGGCGCGAAAGCGCCATGCGCGCTTGCGCGTAGACGGAAGGATCATAATGGACGCGGACGCGTAAGGTGCGCGTTGGCGCAGATGTGCTGGGCTGAAGGCACAAAAGAGGCCCAGAGTTGGCACAACTCTCGGGTCCTTTGGCCTAGATGATGCAAAGATGCATCGACGCGCGCGCGCACTGTGCGCGTTCGCGTGGATGGCTTGAGCTTATTGGGTGGGCGCGGAGGCGTGAAGTACGCCAACGCGTGAACAGCGAAACAGGGAGTGACGCAGACGCGTAGAGCATGCGTCCGCATGGGTTGAGGCACAGAGTTGGCCCAAAAGTGGCGCAGCTCTCTGGTGTTTGGCCCAGGAAACTAAAATGCGCAGTCGACGCGCGCGCGCAATTTACGCTTGCGCGTGGCTTGCTTTTTCTCTTTTTTTTTTTAGACATCAAAAGACCTCATAACTTTCCATCCTTTTCTAAAACTCTAGCTAAGGTGTAAGATTAAGCACATTTGGAGACATAGAGGCATTTTCAAACAACTTTAGAAAACTTGCAATTTAAGCAAAAACTCAATTCAAAAATAAATTCATCCCTTATTAAAGCATAGAATGCATAAACACCTTAGTAAACAAAGGAAAATATACCAAGAGGTAAAGAAACTATATACAATGGAACCTGATTCATTCATTCATTATATCTACAGGAGAATGGAAAGAGTTTACCATGGTGGGGTGTCTCCCACCAAGCACTTTTAGTTTAAGTCCTTAAGTTGGACATTGGGAGGCTCCTTGTCAGGGTGGCTTATGCTTGTACCCATCCTTGAACCTCCAAAAGTGCTTGTCCTTCAATCGGTTGTCAGAAGTTCCAACCTTCTTCATTAAGCTTTGGTGATGTGCACATCACTAGTCTAAACTAATCAAGGATTCAAATTAGGGACATTTATTATTTTTCGCTTAAAGTTAGTGATGTGCTAATATAAAGAATAAATGGAATAAAATAGGCTCAACAAGGGGTTGCAAAGAGTAATGATAGGGTAAGCCCATATGGATATGTGAGCTAAGTGAAACAAGGCCTCAATCACATAAGTGTATGCATACATCAAACCATGGAAATATAGAATCAAGCAAGATATAGATCACAATTTTAGAGAGAACAACACACCCAAAAAAAAACATTGGTTGATGAAATGCAACCAATCAAATAGGTTCAAAATCTCACAGATTTTGTATGTTCGAGCTCTAAAACCATGTTCCAAATTAAATATCTTCAAACAAGTTTAACAAAAAAAATTTAATTAAAATTAGTGAAATGCTATAAAATAGTGTCCTGAAAAAGAATTTATCACTTCAACCAAGTAGTACCTAAATACAAGTAAATACTACTCATGCAAGTTATCCTATTTAACAAAAGAAAAATAAAATATTGGTGTTGAGAGAGAGATGTTACCTTCGGAAGTCAGTTACCGACCTCTGATGTTCCAAAATTGTCGTCGGTAAGGAATTTCTCTTATAAAGAAGAAGAATTTCGTTGTAAGCATAGCTCCAAACCAACAAACAACTCTCACATCAAATTAAAATATGGTTTTGTCACAAAGAACAATCCCCAAATAAGAATTAACCGGAGTATTTCGGACTCCGGGTCGTCTCCCTAGGAACCAATGGAGTGCATGTGTATTGGCTATAGAGGGGAAAAAGGGGGTTTTGTTTATGAGATGGCAAGAAAATAAGTAAATTGAGCGAGTAAGCAAAGAAAGCAAATTAAAGAACTCTTGGCTAAGAATTGGGTACTTAAGATCACAATCCTAGTTAATACCAATTATTGACAATTTTGAGAGGCCAACCCATTAAGTCTACTTCTCGAAGCCTTAAGTACGTAACATTTACTCCTAGACTGGAAGTATGTCAAATAGGCCTAATCACATCCACCCATAAGTCCTAACCTCCCTACCAATTGGTTTAGTAGTGGATTAGCGTCAATGGGCTTCAAATTGATCACACAGGGTTCTCAAATTACCAATTCCATGGTATCCAAAACTCAAGATCACTTAAGTCCCTTGGGCTAGACCAAGAGTTGACAAAACTACTCAAGAACTGAAGAAAACATTTCATCAAACACCTAGAGTGCAATAAAAATTGACATCATAACTTGCAAAGATACTAAAATCTACCACTATTAATTGCAAGAAAAGTAAATTCACAACTTAAATCAACATCAATTAAAGAGACATCAACATTAAAATTGCATTAAATGTAACAAATCCAACATAAGTGCATGAATGTAAAAGAGAGCATAAAAGTAAAATTAACACTACAAATCATGAGAATCAAGGAGTAGAAGTAAGAGATCATAAAAGAAATGAGATGAGAACATGTAATTAAACCTAGATCTAGAAGAGATTAACCTAACCTAATTCTAGAGAGAAGAGGGAGCTTCTCTCTCAAGAAACTAAACTACATGATGCTAAGGCTACAAACAATTGCTCCCCCTTTGCTTGGACTTCAATTCTGCATGAAATACACTCAGAAACAAGTTGGATTTGGGCTTGGGCAGCTCAGAAATCGCCCTCAGCGTTTTGCCATTAAGTAGGCCAAGTAAGAGTATCGGCGCGCGCGCGCCCTGTGCGCGTGCGCGTCGCTGGCAAATTCCCAATCTGCGCAGAAGCGGTATGTGCGCGTGCGCGTCCTTATGAGAAACCACTTTTGCGCGTGCGCGTCCTTTGGTGCATTCCAAATCTTTGTTTCTTCATGCATTCTCCTCTTTGCATGCTTTTCTCCTCATTTCTTCCATCCAATACTTGCCTAATGAACCTGAAATTACTTAACAAACACATCAAGGCATCAAATGGAATTAGGGTGGATTAAAATCACCAATTTAAGGCCTAAAAAGCATGTTTTTACATTTAAGCATAATTTAAGGGAGAATTACAAAACCATGCTATTTCATTGAATAAATGTGGGAAAAGGTGGATAAATCCCCCAAAATAAGCACAAAATAAACCACGAAATCGGGGTTTATCAACCTCCCCACACTTAAGGCTTGGCACGGTCCTCCGTGCCGTCAGTGATCTGTAAGGTGTGTCCGGGATCGGCACTTCCAATGGCTAGTTGATGGGGGGATAGGGGCGCTTCCGTGTCCATAGCTTGATCACTTGTATTGCCATCAATGGAAGTAGAGTCCGAAGTGTTGGGTTCCTCCGGAGGTGGGTGAGTAGAACTAATGACCTCCTTCAAGTAGTTGTATCGGCGCTTGTTGCGGCGCTCAATCTGCTCCATCCGCCAGCCGTGCCGGTCTAGCCTCTCCAGGATCTCAAGTAGCAGCTGGTTGTTGAATTGTGGTGGTGCATGGGGTGTTGAGGATGGTGGAGCGGAAGATGATGGAACATCCACAGACGGGTTGTCATTCAGGCCCTTGGGTGGCACTTGTGGTATAATCCACTTTCCATGGGGGACCAGTTCATTTGCTAAGGGAATTTCACTTTTGACGTCATCCGCTTCATGCAGAATGCCAGCTGCAGATGCTAGTACCGTGACTAAAGTTGGGAAGGGGTTGTTACCATCCGTGTGAACTCGGCCCATGGCCCTGCGGAAGAGTCTAGGGATATTAAGTGGCCTTTCAGTCAAAATGCACCATACAAGCACGGCCATATCCCCGGTGATAGAGGATTTATGAGCACTCAGCCTGACATAATGATACATGATTTGTTGCCATAGACGAGCCTCATCTGTCAAATCATTAGCCGAAAGCCCTTTTGGATTAACCTTGCTTTGCCCATAAATCCAGGTGCTTTCGGGCTTAGCAATGGCCTTTAGGACGGGGTCCCAATCAAAAGTATAACCTTTGCGGGCAATTTCTGCTTCTTGGAAGGCATCCAACCCTTCCGGATTTGGTAGGATGCCAAGCACTCGGGGAAAGGCGTCTTTTGAAATAGGGACTTACTTCCGATGCAGGTAGATTGAGACAAGGGTCAGGGAGTAGTAATTAGCATAAAATTCATTGACCCAAGACAAGTTAACTTCAATTGAATCTCGGTTCAAGAAGCCCCAACGTCTCCTCTTCATTTGATCCTCCACATAATGGCTTAAATGGTCTGGTACCCAGAGGAGGCGTTCACGGTGGAGATTCCAATCCATAATATTAGAATGCATCCTTTCACAATAGCGGTTGGCAAAACGTGTTGTATCCTTCATAGGAATCTTCTTGTCTGACTCATCAATGCGGTTATCCACTTTTGATTTCTTAGAAGCCTGCCGAGTGGTGGATGCCTTTGGTGCTTACCTTTTAGAAATCGTTTTCTTATTAGATTTCTCCTTTTCTTTCACGGTTGTCATACTGAAAATGAGGAAAAAGAAGAATGGTAAAGAAACAAGTAAGGATAATGGAGAATGCATTAATAAGATAAGTATGGTTAAAAGTAGCAAAAAATGAAAAAATAAAAGCAAAATTAAAGTAAGGGTTCATTGAAACTTTTTCACAAACACATAGTGTGTATTCTATTGTTCAACAAGCAAGTAGACCAAAACCAACATATAACCCCCACGAGAAAAAAAATATGATATCTAATAAAGCAAGTAGCACCAATCAATCCAATGAATTTATAAAAAAATAGTGATCCAACACCAATTTTAAACATATAATAAATTGAAAACAAACGAGCTACAACTAAACAAGAAATAAGAAAATAAAGTGTAACAAGAAGAAAATAAAGTGTTGAGATGTAACTAAATTAAAGAAAAATAGAGAAGAGAATGAGGGTGGAATGAAACCTTGAAAGCAAAAAGGAGTAGTGGTAAGTGGAAGTAAGAGAGAAAGAATAGGGGTAAGAAAGAAGAATAGTAAGAAAGAGAGAGAGACGAGGAAAGGAACGCCGGTGAACGGTGGCTGCCGATGGAGGTCCACTGGAAAAGAAGGGAAGAATAGTGAGAAGGGAAGAAGGAAGGAGGGAAGAAAAGAAAAGAAGTAAAAGAAATAGGAAAAAGAACGGCGCAGACTAGGTCTGCGTGCAGGAATTTTAAAAACGTGTATTGACGCGTAAGCGTCACCCACGCATACGCATGGGTTGCGAAAAGTGAGAGTGACGCGCACGCATCGGTCACGTGTACGCATGAGGTTGAGTTGCGCATTTTGCACAGTACCCTCATGGACTCGGCGGAACTCTCTGTTCGAGCCATGCGGGAGCACCATATCAGCCTCACACCAGCTTTATTTTTGGGGACGGGGCGACGCGTACACGTCGGCAACGCTTGCGCGTGGGCAGCGTCACGCGCCTAGCACCCCTTCAGCACGAACCTAGAACAAATCTCTGTCCAGGTCGTACTGTGGCATTGTCCCAGCACGAATAAGGCACAATTGTAGAATGGGCGTTGGTGCACGAATTATAAATTACACTTTTCACAACTCGTACCACTAACCAGCAAGTGCACTGGGTCGTCCAAGTAATACCTTACGTGAGTAAGGGTCGAATCCCACGGAGATTGTTGGCTTGAAGCAATCTATGGTTATCTTGTAATTCTTAGTCAGGATATCAATTATAATTATCAGTTTGGATTGCAAAAAATAAAAGAGTATGAATTAAATACTTGTTGTGCAGTAATGGAGAATATGTTGGAGTTTTGGAGATGCTTTGTCTTCTGAATCTCTGCTTCCCCCCTGTCTTCTTCTTCACGCATGCAAGGTTCCTCCTATGGCAAGCTGTGTGTTGGTGGATCATCGTTGTCAATGGCTACCATCCGTCCACTCAGTGAAAATTGTCCAGGTGCGTTGTCACTGCACGACTAATCATCTGTCGGTTCTCACTCATGCTGGAATAGGATCCATTGATCCTTTTGCATCTGTCACTACGCCCAACCCTTGTGAGTTTGAAGCTCGTCACAGTCATTCAATTCCTGAATCCTACTCGGAATACCACAGACAAGGTTTAGACTTTCCGGATTCTCAAGAATGCTGCCAATGGATTCTAGCTTATACCACGAAGATTCTGATTAAGGAATCCAAGAGATACTCATTCAATCGAAGGTAGAACGGAGGTGGTTGTCAAGCACACGTTCATAGATTGAGAATGGTGATGAGTGTCATGGATCATCACATCCATCATATTGAAGTGCGAATGAACATCTTAGATAGAAACAAGCGTGTTTGAATAGAAAACAGAAATAATTGCATTAATTCATCGGGACGCAGCTGATGACATGTCACCATGTCATGTTTTTCTATGCTTTTTTCATTTGTTTTCAATAGGTTTTATGCACTTTCTTGAGCCATAAGCAAGCCAATTGGGTAGATTTTCATGTTTCCTTTGATTTAATTAACCATGTATGAATTCATGCTATTTCATGAGGTTTTATGCTATAATTGTCACATATTATGAAAGAATGAATATCTCATGATTTTGAGCATAGCTTTGATGTGTTTGGTTGATTAATGATAGGTGAAGAAAGCTTGGAGAAAGGTTGAAGCAAGAAGGAATGGCTAGGAGGAAGAGAGGACAAAAAGTTTGAGCAAAAGTTTGCCTCAAACTTTAGCTCAAACTTTTGGAATAAGTGAAAATGAACCAGGGAGCAAAAAGCTGGACCAAAAGTTTGCCTCAAACTTTTGTGCAAAAAGCTGGACCAAAAGTTTGCCTCAAACTTTTTGGCAAACTTTTGGCATCACAAATCAACACCCTGGAGAGCAAAAGTTTGCGCCAACGTTTGCCTCAAACTTTTTGGCAAACGTTGACGCCACACCAACATACCCAGGGGAGAAAAAGCTTGCGCCAACGTTTGCCTCAAGCTTTTTGGCAAACGTTGGCGCTACAAGGCATACAAGGGGTATACTTCCAACAAGAATAACTTGAGCTACAGAGCTCCAAATGAGGTGATTCAAAAAGCAATGGAAAGTAGGAATCAAGAGCCTTCCAAGCATATATGGCACTGCATGGTGGACACTAAAACTGAGGGAGAAAACTGCCCCGCAATGTGCATAAACGAACATGGTGGCAACCTGCAGTGAGGCCAACTGACCTCTGCACCTTTGACGGAGTATAACTCGAGCTGTAGAGCTCCAAATGATGTGCTTCCAAAGGCATTGGAAAGTAGACATTCAGGGCTTTCCAAAAATTTATAATAGTATGGGGTAGACAATACGTTTGAGCCTCCAAAACTGGCGTTTTCGACCACGTTTGAGGCAAACTTTACCTCAAACGTTGGGCACCAAAGCCGGCGACCCTATCCTCTTCAAAGGAGCATAACTTGAGTTGTAGATGTCCAATTGAGGTGATTCTAATTGGGTTAGAAAGCTGACATTCAGAGCTTTCCAACCATATATAATAGTCTATAGTGGGCATAAAATTGGCAACGTTGACAAGAGGACAAAGTAGCGCCATGAGTATGCAAGGGGAGGCCAACGTTTGAGCAAAAGTTTGACCCCAAACTTTTGCCCAAACGTTGGTATCAGCAAAAGAGGGTGGCTTATGTGAAAAGTTGGAGTAAAGGTTTGCCTCAAACTTTTACTCAAACTTTTACTCAAGCTTTTAAGATTCACAACCCGGTTCACATTGGTTCTCTCTCCAACTCCAAGAGCAATCAACCAAGGCCTCTATCAACCCAATTCCATCAAGAGCAGGGGCCCAATTGACACCACTCAAAGGCACAATAGATAGTTAGAATAGAAATTTCATTTTAATTGTAATTTGTTTTGAATTTCATTTTCATTTTGTAAAAATGCCTATATAAGGCATCATTCTCATTTTAGAAAGGAAGGCCGGAATAGAGAGAAGAGGGAGGCGAGCTCCACTAGGGAGCATTAGGAATACAGAACTCTCTCTCTTAGTTTTCATTTTTGTTTTGAATCTTGGGTTGAAAATTGAAGAAATTCTGTTTCAATCTCACCTTGAGAATTCTCTCTGTTTACTTGTCTGCATAATTTCAGTGAATTGTGATTTGAATCAAAACTCTCTTTACTGTTTTCTTCTCTATTTTCTTCTGCAATTATTCTCTGTTGGATCAAGGAAGGAATTGAGATCTAGACTTGGTCTCTAGTCTCATCCAACCCCTGAGATCTTCAACCTCTCATTTAGATTTTGCAATTGAGCCAAGTTGCTCTTTGTTTTGATTTTAAAGTGATTTTCCAAATCTGTTGAACCTGCTGCATCTTTTACTTCTCTGTTTGATTGTTATTTACACTTCCATGTTTGATTTCATGAATCCCAGTACCTAATTTCCTTTATTCTTCTTGCAATTTAACTTTCCAATTACTTGATCTACTGCTTTCTTTTAATTTCCAGCACCCACTCCCTTTTAATTTCATGCAATTTACATTTCTTGCAATTTAAGATTCTTGCAATTTACATTTCTTGCTCTTTAAGTTTCAATGCAATTTACTTTCTGCACTTTAATTTTCCTTGTCATTTACTTTCTGCTGCATCAATTATCACTCAAATGTTAGCTTGACTAAACTAATCATCCACTAAAGTTGCTTGATCCTTCAATCCCTGTGGGATCGACCTCACTCCCATGAGTTATTATTACTTGATGCGACCCGGTGCACTTGCCGGTTAGTTTTGGGTGTTTTGGAGAAATTCGTTTTTCCGCAAAAAAATACTCATCAAGTTTTTGGCACCGTTGCCGGGGATTGATTTAGATCAACAATGATTATGTGGGTGAGAAGTCTAGATCAAGCATTTTCTTTATTTTTGTTTTCTGTTTTAAATTGAAACCAAGGTGTTTGAGTTATTGCCTCACTAAGAAATTCTTTCTCTATGACATAAATTTCAAATTTCATTGATGTTTACAAAATACAAATGGAGTTCAACTCATCTTATGGTCAAACAAAATTTTATGGGATATCACCCACCATCACCAATCTCTAATGGTGGTTGGGAATATCACTGATGAGCGGATAATTTATACGCTTTTTGACATTGTTTTTAGTATGTTTTTAGTAGGATCTAGTTACTTTTAGGGATGTTTTTAATAGATTTTGTGTTAAATTCACATTTCTGGACTTTACTATGAGTTTGTGTGTTTTTCTGTGATTTCAGGTATTTTCTGGCTGAAATTGAGGGACTTGAGCAGAAATCAGATTCAGAGGGTGAAAAAGGACTGCTGATGCTGTTGGATTCTGACCTCCCTGCACTCAAAGTGGATTTTCTGGAGCTACAGAACTCGAAATGGCACGCTTCCAATTGCGTTGGAAAGTAGACATCCAGGGCTTTCCAGTAATATATAATAGTCCATACTTTGGCCAAGAATTGACGACGTAAACTGGCGTTCAACGCCAGCTTTCTACCCAAATCTGGCGTCCAGCGCCAGAAAAGGATCCAAAACCAGAGTTGAACGCCCAAACTGGCACAAAAACTGGCGTTCAACTCCACAAATGGCCTCTGCACGTGCAACACTTAAGCTCAGCCCAAACACACACCAAGTGGGCCCCGGAAGTGGATTTATACATCAAATACTTACTCATGTAAACCCTAGTAGCTAGTTTATTATAAATAGGACCTCTTACTATTGTATTTGACATCTTTGGACGCCTGGTTCTTAGATCAGAGGGGCTGGCCATCTCGGCCATGCCTGGACCTTCACTTATGTATTTTCAACGCTAGAGTTTCTACACTCCATAGATTAAGGTGTGGAGCTCTGCTGTTCCTCAAAGATTAATGCAAAGTACTACTGTTTTCTATTCAATTCTTCTTATTTCGCTTCTAAGATATCCATTCGCATCCAAGAACGTGATGAAGGTGATGATTATGTGTGACGCTCATCATCCTTCTCCCTTATGAACGCGTGCCTGACAAACACTTCTGTTCTACATGAATTAAGCTAGAATGAGTATCTCTTGGATCTCCTAACCAGAATCTTCGTGGCGTAAGCTAGAATGATGGCGGCATTCAAGAGAATCTGGAAGGTCTAAACCTTGTCTGTGGTATTCTGAGTAGGATTCAATGATTGAATGACTGTGACGAGCTTCAAACTCGCGAGTGCTGGGCGTTAGTGACAGACGCAAAAGGAGGGTGAATCCTATTCCAGCATGATCGGGAACCGACAGATGAATAGCCGTGCCGTGACAGGGTGCATGAGCATATTATTCACTGAGAGGAGGGGATGTAGCCACTGACAACGGTGATGCCCTTGCATAAAGCCAGCCATGGAAAGGAGTAAGACTGATTGGATGAAGATAGCAGGAAAGCAGAGGTTCAGAGGAACGAAAAGCATCTCCATTCGCTTATCTGAAATTCCTACCAATGAATTACATAAGTATCTCTATCCCTATTTTATTATATAATATTCGAAAATACCATTATCACTTTATATCTGCCTGACTGAGATTTACAAGGTGACCATAGCTTGCTTCATACCAACAATCTCCGTGGGATTCGACCCTTACTCACGTAAGGTATTACTTGGACGACCCAGTGCACTTGCTGGTTAGTTGTATCGAAGTTGTGACGATTATGAATTAAGATCAGAGCACCAAGCTTTGAAGCCATTACCAGGATTTGTTCGAGCCTGGAGATCACAATTTCGTGCACCAATCACCAAGAAACTTCAAATTCTGGGCACTCCAATTCATGGAGCTATGCTTCAGAACCACAAGATGAGAAAGAAAATCATATGGGATATTTCCCTCCACCATAAAATGATGCAAGTCATGATTCTAATGGTGGCTGGGAAGGGAATCCTAGTGCTCCATATGATATTCATCCAAAGATATCATCACTTGACCATACTTCAACCGAAAGCCCCTTTCAAAACTCACCACCCACACAAACTTCCATGAACCACTCAAGGCTTTCAGAGCTTGAGTCCATGTTCGAAAAATATGAGAGAGAGGCACAAAAATCCTGGAAAAGGGAAGAAGCTCTCTTAAAAAATATGAATGAAGATTTAGAGAACATAAGGAAACACTTAGAACTATCAAACAGTAAAAATCAATCTGTGGGAGAAGAAGTGGAAAAACAAGAACAAAAGGTCCTTATGTTAAGTGAAAGTGCAATGAAGAAGGAGGAAAAACAAGAGGAAGAAGCTACTGAGTCAAGTGGATTTTTAATGAAGAATGAGGTGGTTGAAAATGAAACTACACTTGAGGTGACAAAAGAACCTGAACACTCACAACCTCCACAAACCTCCCTGGACCAAAACGCCTCAACACTTGAATCCATGATCGAAAGGTATGAAGAGGAGATGAAGAAAGCTTGGGAAGATCAACAAACCTCCTCCATAAAAGAGCTATTAAAACAAATGTTGAGTGTAAAAGAGGAAGTGGAGGAGCAAGAAAGTGAAGAAGGCATTCCAAACTCAAGTGAGGCAGAGAAGTACATAAAGGAGGAGTTCATGGAACCACCAATACAAGAGACTCTTGATGAAAAGAAGACTCCAACAATCACACAACCACCAAGACTTGGATTCAAAGAAGTAAAGGCAATTAACAAAAGCACCAAGAAGAGGATTGTGACCAAACTACCAAGGACAACATTCAAGAGGAGGTCAACCACAAGCAATCCAACCCCTGGACCAATAGCACGCAAGCTCAATCAAGCCATGTACAACAGAAAGCTTGCTAAGAGGAAACCAAGACAGGGGGCAATAGCTGAATCTTCTCCTCTCTTGAAGTCATTCCTCTTAACAAACTGGAAGAAGAGGAAGAAAGTGAACAACATGTCAACCGTAGGTATAATTTCTCTTCTCTGCTTTGTTTTCGTTCTTTGTTTTGTTTAAATTCAATAAATTGGCATATGGTTACATTCTAAGTTTGGTGTTGCCTTGCAACAAATTGTTTTCAATCTTTATGGATGATTGCATCAAATCAAAAAATGAAAGTGACACACCAAGATTCTAAGTTTGGTGTGCCACCTATTTTTCTATGCAAATCATTCAGCAACACCACTTGTTTGCATAACCATAATGTCTTTGCAGTGTTAATTTTCTTTTGGTTTGATATTTTGTTATTCTGTTTACTTTAGTTAATTCTTTGTTTTTAATGCTTTCATTTTAGTTTGCTTATTTGCTGTGTTTATTAATACATCACCAAGAGAGCTTTATTAATGACAGATTCTTGGCTTAGTGATTGTATTTAATAAAGAACAGTTTCATTTGCTTGGTTTTAATTCAAATAAATGGACATAGGATTGCATTCTAAGTTTGGTGTTGCTATGCAACATAATTTGCTTCAAATCTTTACTGGATACTTGCATTGATTCCAAGTGAAAGTGTCACACTAAGTTTGGTGTGCCACTTATTCTTTATGCAAAGTATTATGCTCACCTTCTTAAGCTTTCAATCACAATATCTCTGTCTCTTGTGCCTTGATTATTATCTTTAATTTTGCTTGCTTGAAACACATGTACTACTAAGATTTCTTGTGTAAGACATTCATGATCCATCTTAGCCCCATAGCCATTGTTCTAATTGTTGCTTGAGGATGAGCAAGCATTCTGAGTTTGGCAAGGGAAGGAGGAAGAATAGAGGAAAAAGGACAACAATAATGAAGATGAACTACAAGGTTGTAGAGTTCCTTTTCTCCTCATTTATTTCCAGCACTTACAATGCATAATTGTCTTTATATTCTCTATGTGCATGTGTGGTATGAATAAGCATAGCTTGAATACTGATTTGTAACATGTTGCCATGCATTATGACTATCAACTTGAGTTTTGTGAATTCAAAAGCAGTAAAGTATCATGATCATAAACAAACAAGGCATTAAAGAAGATTTTAGCATGTGCATAAAAGTATTGGAAAGCTAGTATGTTTGATTGTTGCTTAATTGCATTGGATTTTATTTAATTGAAGTTTTCATCTAGGACATTTTGTGAAATCTTTTGAAAATCATGAAAACCTTGAAGAGGCAAATATAATTAAAGCAAGAAAAGAAAAAGGGAAAGAATGAGAAAGCTGAAGGCTCTGAGTACCAATGGCAATTTATTTGTTAAGTACTTGTGGTGTTTATGTATCAAGCCAAATGCTTGAAAACAAAACACTTAGAAGTCAAGGTTAGGCTCAAAGTGCAAAAGCACTCCCTCAAAGCTCAAGGCTCTGAGCATCAATGATTAGAGAGTCAAGAAAAGAAAAGAAAAATGAGCTTAATGAAGTCCTCTAATCAAATGCTTGTGGTGCTTATGTATCAAGTGGTAATACTTGAAAACAAAGCATTTAGAAGTCGTAGCTTTGTTATCAACTCATGGGGCAAAGCACCCAAAAGGAGAAACTAATAAGAAAATCAAAAGCTTGTTTCAAGGAAGAAATATAAGAAAAGATTTCATAAATTGAGCTAGATGGAAGCATCAATCATTTACATTTCTTTTGTGATTATAGCATGCTTAGAAAACTAGCTTACCATGAACATTGAGTTGCTATTCTTCTTGCCTTGGATTGTCAATCTTTATTGCATGATTCTTTTCTTGCTTGGGGACAAGCAAGGTTTAAGTTTGGTGTTGTGATGACATGTCACCATGTCATGTTTTTCTATGCTTTTTTCATTTGTTTTCAATAGGTTTTATGCACTTTCTTGAGCCATAAGCAAGCCAATTGGGTAGATTTTCATGTTTCCTTTGATTTAATCAACCATGTATGAATTCATGCTATTTCATGAGGTTTAATGCTATAATTGTCACATATTATGAAAGAATGAATATCTCATGATTTTGAGCATATCTTTGATGTGTTTGGTTGATTAATGATAGGTGAAGAAAGCTTGGAGAAAGGTTGAAGCAAGAAGGAATGGCTAGGAGGAAGAGAGGACAAAAAGTTTGAGCAAACGTTTGCCTCAAACTTTAGCTCAAACTTTTGGAATAAGTGAAAATGAACCAGGGAGCAAAAAGCTGGACCAAAAGTTTGCCTCAAACTTTTGTGCAAACTTTTGTGCAAAAAGCTGGACCAAAAGTTTGCCTCAAACTTTTTGGCAAACTTTTGGCATCAAAAATCAACACCCTGGAGAGCAAAAGTTTGCGCCAACGTTTACCTCAAACTTTTTGGCAAACGTTGGCACCACACCAACACACCCAGGGGAGAAAAAGCTTGCGCCAACGTTTGCCTCAAGCTTTTTGGCAAACGTTGGTGCCACAAGGCATACAAGGGGTATACTTCCAACAAGAATAACTTGAGCTACAGAGCTCCAAATGAGGTGATTCAAAAAGCAATGGAAAGTAGGAATCAAGAGCTTTCCAAGAATATATGGCACTGCATGGTGGACACTAAAACTGAGGGAGAAAACTGCCCCGCAATGTGCATAAACGAACATGGTGGATACCTGCAGTGAGGCCAACTGACCTCTGCACCTTCGACGGAGTATAACTCGAGCTGTAGAGCTCCAAATGATGTGCTTCCAAAGGCATTGGAAAGTAGAAATTCAGGGCTTTCCAACAATATATAATAGTATGGGGTGTACAATACATATGAGCCTCCAAAACTGGCGTTTTCGACCATGTTTGAGGCAAACTTTACCTCAAACGTTGGGCACCAAAGCCAGCGACCCTGTCCTCTTCAAAGGAGCATAACTTGAGTTGTAGATGTCCAATTGAGGTGATTCCAATTGGGTTAGAAATATGACATTTAGAGCTTTCCAACCATATATAATAGTCTATAGTGGGCATAAAATTGGCAACGTTGACAAGAGGACAAAGTAGCACCATGAGTATGCAAGGGGAGGCCAACATTTGAGCAAAAGTTTGACCCCAAACTTTTTCCCAAACGTTGGTATCAGCAAAAGAGGGTGGCTGATGTGAAAAGTTGGAGTAAAAGTTTGCCTTACTCAAACTTTTACTCAAGCTTTTAAGATTCACAACCCGGTTCACATTGGTTCTCTCTCCAACTCCAAGAGCAATCAACCAAGGCCTCTATCAACCCAATTCCATCAAGAGCAAGGGCCCAATTGACACCACTCAAAGGCACAAGAGATAGTTAGAATAAAAATTTTATTTTAATTGTAATTTGTTTTGAATTTCATTTTCATTTTGTAAAAATGCCTATATAAGGCATCATTCTCATTTTAGAAAGGAAGGCCGGAATAGAGAGAAGAGGGAGGCGAGCTTCACTAGGGAGCATTAGGAATACAGAACTCTCTCTCTTAGTTTTCATTTTTGTTTTGAATCTTGGGTTGAGAATTGAAGAAATTCTGTTTCAATCTCACCTTGAGAATTCTCTCTGTTTACTTGTCTGCATAATTTCAGTGAATTATGATTTGAATCAAAACTCTCTTTACTCCTTTCTTCTCTATTTTCTTCTGCAATTATTCTCTGTTGGATCAAGGAAGGAATTAAGATCTAGACTTGGTCTCTAGTCTCATCCAACCCCTGAGATCTTCAACCTCTCATTTAAATTTTGCAATTGAGCCAAGTTGCTCTCTGTTTTGATTTTAAAGTGATTTTCCAAATCTGTTGAACCTGCTGCATCTTTTACTTCTCTGTTTGATTGTTATTTACACTTCCGTGTTTGATTTCATGAATCCCAGTACCTAATTTCCTTTATTCTTCTTGCAACTTAACTTTCCAATTACTTGATCTATTGCTTTCTTTTAATTTCCAGCACCCACTCCCTTTTAATTTCATGCAATTTACATTTCTTGCAATTTAAGATTCTTGCAATTTACATTTCTTGCTCTTTAAGTTTCAATGCAATTTACTTTCTGCACTTTAATTTTCCTTGTCATTTACTTTCTGCTGCATCAATTATCACTCAAATGTTAGCTTGACTAAACTAATCATCCACTAAAGTTGCTTGATCCTTCAATCCCTGTGGGATCGACCTCACTCCCATGAGTTATTATTACTTGATGCGACCCGGTGCACTTGCCGGTTAGTTTTGGGTGTTTTGGAGAAATTCGTTTTTCCGCAAAAAAATACTCATCAGCAGCAGAGCTCCTCACCCCAACAATGGAGTTTAGAGACTCATGCCATCAAAGAGTACAAAGTTCAGATCTAAAATGTCATGAGGTACAGAATAAATCTCTAAAAGTTGTTTAAATACTCAACTAGTAACCTAGGTTTACAGAAAACGAATAATCTAAGATAGATGGTGCAGAAATCCACTTCTGGGGCCCACTTGGTGTGTGCTGGGGCCCACTTGGTGTGTGCTGGGGCTGAGACTTAAGCTTTACACGTGCCTAGGCTGTTTCCAGAGTTGAACGCTAGGTTGTAACCTGTTTCTGGCATTGAACTCCAACTTGTAACTTGTTTCAGGCGTTTAACGTCAGAATGCAACATGGAACTAGCGTTGAACGCCAGTTTACATCATCTATCCTTAAGTAAAGTATGGACTATTATATATTTCTGGAAAGCCCTGGATGTCTACTTTCCAACACAATTGAGATCGCACCAATTGGACTCCTGTAGCTCCAAAAAATCCATTTTGAGTGTAGGGAGGTCAGAATCTAACAGCATCAGTAGTCCTTTTTCAGCCTGAATCAGATTTTTGCTCAGCTCCCTCAATTTCAGCCAGAAAATACCTGAAATTATAGAAAAACACACAAACTCATAATAAAGTCCAGAAATATGAATTTTGCCTAGAAACTAATGAAAATATACTAAAAACTAACTAAAATATACTAAAAACTACATGAAATTAACCCCAAAAAGCGTATAAAATATTCGCTCATCACAACACCAAACTTAAACTGTTGCTTGTCCCCATGAAACTAGACAAATAAAATAGAATACAAATGAGTAAAGAAGCAATAATGTCTCAGAGTTTTGAGTGAAGCTCAGATTCTAATTAGATGAGTGGGACTAGTAGCTTTTTGCTTCCGAACAGTTTTGGCATTTCACTTTATCCATTGAAGCTCAGAATGATTGGTATCAATAGGAACTTAGAATTCAGATAGTGTTATTGATTCTCCTAGTTCAGTATGTTGATTCTTGAACACAGCTACTTTATGAGTCTTGGTCGTGGCCCTAAGCACTTTGTTTTCCAGTATTACCACCGGATACATAAATGCCACAGACACATAATTGGGTGAACCTTTTTAGATTGTGACTCAGCTTTGCTAAAGTCCCCAATTAGAAGTGTCCAGGGTTCTTAAGCACACTCTTCTTTTTGCTTTGGACCTTGACTTTAACCGCTCAGTCTCAAGTTTTCACTTGACACCTTCACGCCACAAGCACATGGTTAGGGATAGCTTAGTTTAGCCGCTTAGGCCAGGATTTGATTCCTTTAGGCCCTCCTATCCACTGATGCTCAAAGCCTTGGATCCTTTTTATTACCCTTACCTTTTGGTTTTAAGGGCTATTGACTTTTTCTTCTTGCTTTTTCTTTTTCTTTTTCTTTTATTTTTTATTTTTTTCTGCAAGCTTTTGTATTCACTGCTTTTTCTTGCTTCAAGAATCATTTTTATGATTTTTCAAATTATCAAATATCATTTCTCCTTTTTCATCATTCTCTCAAGAGCCAACATATTTAACATTCATAAACATCAAATTCAAAAGACATATGCACTGTTCAAGCATTCATTCAGAAGACAAAAAGCATTGCCACCACATGTAAATAATTAGAATTTTCCTTATTAAAAACTCGAAAAAATATTGCCTCCTTTTTCTAAAGAAAATCTGCTATTTTATTCATATTTAATGAAGATGAGAAAAATAAACTATAGCTTAATTGGAGATAAAATCAAAATATAGATACTAATTACTACTACTCATATATAACTTCTAAGGTAAAACTCAAATAAGAACAATTATCACAGAGTTAAGGCTAAGATTAGAACTCAACAACCTTGAATCTGGGAGGTGGATGCCTCTTTAGTCTGTGGAGTGCTTGGCCCTTCAAGAGATAGTTTCTGACGCTTCAATTCCTTCAGTTCACGCCCTTGCTCTTCTTGTTCTCTAAGCAGTTTGCAAAGCATGCTGTTTTGATTTTGCTGTTCTTCCTTCAGTTGATCCACAGCTTCTTGCAACTTGGTGACAGATGCTTCTAGGCACTCTCAGTATTCAATTTGAGGAATTTCTGGGAGGAACTCCTGTGCTTTTCTCTTGATGGGGTCATCCTGCACTTGTTGTCCTTCCATAGACTTTTTGGTGATTGGTTGCTCAACTGAGATATACTTATTTACTCCCATTTTTATCCCAGCATCCTTACATAACAGAGAAACTAAGCTTGGATAGGCCAATTTGGCATCTTTGGAGTTCTTGTTTGCAATTTTTTAAAGCTCACAAGCAATCAACTGATGAACTTCCACTTCTTTTTCCAGCATAATGCAATGAATCATCACTGCCCTTCTGATGGTGACTTCAGAGCGGTTGCTAGTGGGCAGTATAGAGCACCCAATGAAGTCCAGCCAGCCTCTGGCGACTGGTTTGAGATCTCCTCTCTTGAGTTGGTTTGGGACACCCTTTGTGTTGGTTGTCCATTTGGCTCCAGGGAGGCATATGTCCTCTAGGATTTTATCCAAGCCCAGGTTTGATCTCATCATTCTCCTATTAAAGGAGTCTGGGTCATCTTGCAGTTGAGGCAGCTTAAAGATCTCCCTTATTTACAATCTTCCCTCTGACTAAAGTTCTATAGTCATAGAATGCGGTTCCAACTATCCTCTGCCTGTCCGTCTGCCATAGATTAGCATAGAATTCCTGAACCATGTTTCTTCCCACCTTTGTTTCAGGATTAGCTAGAACTTCCCAGCTCCTGTTTTGAATTTGCTCTTGGATCTCCGGATATTCGTCTTCTTTTAGATCAAATTTAACTTCCGGGATCACTGACCTTAGACTCATTATTTTGTAAAAATGGTCTGAATGTTCTTTGGTTATGAACTTCCCTTGATTCCAAAGTGGTTTTGGAATATTCTCTTTCTTGCCTCTTGAGTCGGTTTGTTTTCCCTTAGGATCCATGATCTTAGTGGATATTAGCTTAGTGATCACGGATAAACACACCAAACTTAGAGGTTTGCTTGTCCTCAAGCAAAAGAAATGAGAGGAGAGGGATATGAGGAGAGCCAAGTTCGAATTGTGGAGGAGAGGGGGAGAGGCCGAACCAACATTTAAAGGGAAGGGGGTGGGTTTCGAAAATTAGTTGAAAAAGATATGATAGAAAAAGTGATTTGGAAAAGATAAGTGTGATAGGAAAAGATGTAATTTAAATTTGAAAAGATATGAAAGATATTTGAAAATGATAAATCTAAATTTTAAAAAAGATGTTGTGAAGATTTCAAAAAGATATTGATGAGTTGAAAAGATTTTAGAAGGAAAAGAAATAGATTTGTTTTGAAAAAAGATTTGAAAATAATTTGAAGAGGATTAAAAAAAGGGTTTATGAATTAAGATACATTTGATATCTTTTGAAAAAGGATTTGAAAAATTAGGATTTGTAACATGTTTGTGTAGAAAATCATGAATTGAAACATAAAAAAAATGAAAAAAATTTGAATTGAAAACGAAATTGCCTACTTCCCCACAATCCTGGCGTCAAACGCCCAACTGCTGCATATTTTGGGCGTTTAACGCCCACTTGGTACTTGGTTTGGGCGTTTAACGCCCAGCTGTTGCTTCCAGCTGGCGTTAAACGCCAGAAACTCCTTTGTCACTGGACGTTTTTCTGAACGCCTAGGATACTGTAAATCTGGCGTTAAACGCCCAGAAATTGCTTCTTTCTGGCGTTTAACGCCCAGATGGCTATCTCTACTGGCGTTTTCTTGCCAGTGAGCTCCTTTTTCCTGTTTTGTGCTCTGAATCCTTCTGTAGCCCTGTAAACTTTATGCAATTGATTCTTTACCTTGTTAATATTGACCTTATATGCTTTAAAAATAAATAAACGGAAGAATAGAATAAAATAAATTAATAGAAAGAGTTTTGCTAATGGCTGGGTTGCCTTGCAGCAAGCGCTTCTTTATTGTCTTTAGCTGGACCATGCTGAGCTTTTTTAATCTAGCCTTAACTTTGAGCATTCTTGCTCAATATTTCCTTCAAGATAATGTTTGATTCTCTGTCCATTAACAATGAACTTCTTATTAGAATCAATGTCTTGAAGCTCCACATAGCCATATGGTGACACACTTGTAATCACATATGGTCCCCTCCACCGGGATTTCAGTTTCCCAGGGAATAGCCTGAGCCTAAAATTAAACAGCAGAACCTTCTGTCCTGGTTCAAAGACTTTAGATGACAGTTTTCTGTCATGCCACCTTTTTTATTTCTCTTTATAAAGCTTGGCATTTTCGAAAGCAGTGAGTCTGAATTCCTCTAGCTCATTCAGCTGGAGCAATCTTTTTTCTCCAGCTAATTTGGCATCAAAGTTTAGGAATCTAGTTGCCCAGTAGGCCTTATGTTCCAGTTCCACGGGCAAATGACATGCCTTACCATACACAAGCTGGTATGGAGAAGTCCCTATAGGGGTCTTGAATGCTGTTCTGTAAGCCCACAGAGCATCATCCAAGCTTCTTGCCCAATCCTTTCTATGGGTACTTACAGTCCGTTCCAGGATTCTTTTTAGTTCTCTGTTAGAAACTTCAGCTTGCCCATTTGTCTGTGGATGATATAGAGTCGCCACCTTGTGCCGAATCCCATACCAGACCATGGCAGAGTAAGGCTGTTTGTTGCAGAAGTGAGTGCCCCCATCACTGATTAGTACTCTAGGGACACCAAAACTGCTGAAGATATGTTTCTGGAGGAACTTCAGCACTGTTTTAGTATCATTGATGGGTGTGGCAACGGCCTCTACCCATTTTGATACATAGTCGACTGCCACCAGAATATAAGTGTTTGAGTATGATGGTGGAAAAGGTCCCATGAAGTCAATTCCCCATACATAAAATAACTCAATCTCCAAGATTCCTTGTTGAGGCATGGCGTAACCATGAGGCAGATTACCATCTCTTTGGCAACTGTCATAGTAACGTACAAACTCTCGGGAATCCCTATAGAGTGTAGGCCAGTAGAAGCCACATTGGAGGACCTTGGTGGCTGTTCGCTCACCTCCGAAATGGCCTCCATATTGTGATCCATGGAAATGCCCTAAGATCTTCTGTGCTTCTTCTCGAGACACACACCTACGGATTATTCCGTCTGCACATCTCTTAAAGAGATAGGGTTCATCCCACAAGTAGTACTTTGCATCAGTAATTAATTTTTTCTTTTGTTGCCTGCTGTACTCCTTGGGTATGAACCTTGCAGCTTTATAGTTTGCAATGTCTGCAAACCATGGTGTTTCCTGAATGGCAAACAAATGCTCATCCAGAAAGGTCTCAGAGATCTCAATAGAGGGGGGAAACTCCCCTTCTACTGGTTCTATCCGGGACAGATGATCAGCCACTTGGTTCTCTGTGCCTTTTCTGTCTCTTATTTCTATATCAAACTATTGCAGAAGCAACACCCATCTAATGAGCCTGGGTTTTGAATCCTGCTTTGTGAGTAGATATTTAAGAGCAGCATGGTCAGTGTACACAATCACTTTTGATCCTACTAAGTATGATCTAAACTTGTCAATGGCATAAACCACTGCAAGCAATTCTTTTTCTGTGGTTGTGTAATTTTTTTGGGCATCATTTAAAATACGGCTAGCATAATAAATGACATGCAGAAGCTTGTCATGCCTCTGCCCCAGTACTGCACCAATGGCGTGGTCACTGGCATCACACATTAGTTCAAATGGTAAAGTCCATTCTGGTGCAGAAATAACTGGTGTTGTGACCAGTTTAGCTTTTAGAGTCTCAAACGCTTACAGACACTCTGTGTCAAACATAAATGGCATGTCAGCAGCTAGCAGATTGCTCAGGGATTTTGTAATTTTTGAAAAATCCTTTATAAACCTCCTGTAGAATCCTGCATGCCCCAGAAAGCTTCTGATTGCCTTAACATTAGCAGGTGGTGGTAATTTTTCAATTACTTCCACTTTAGCTTGATCCACCTCTATTCCCTTGTTTGAAATTTTATGCCCAAGGACAATTCCTTCAGTCACCATAAAGTGAAATTTTTCCCAGTTTAAAACGAGGTTGGTCTCTTGGCATCTTTTCAGAACAAGTGCTAAATGGTCAAGGCAGGAGCTGAATGAGTCTCCAAATACTGAAAAGTCATCCATGAAGACTTCCAAAAACTTCTCTACCATATCAGAGAAGATAGAGAGCATGCACCTCTGAAAGGTTGCAGGTGCATTACACAGACCAAAAGGCATTCTTCTGTAAGCAAATACTCCAGAAGGACATGTGAATGCTGTTTTCTCTTGGTCCTGGGGATCTACTGTAATTTGGTTGTAACCTGAATAGCCATCTAAAAAGCAGTAATATTCATGACGTACTAGTCTCTCTAGCATCTGGTCTATGAATGGTAAAGGAAAATGATCCTTTCTGGTGGCTGTATTGAGCCTTCTGTAGTCAATACACATGCGCCACCCTGTAACTGTTCTCGTAGGAACCAGTTCATTTTTTTCATTATGAACCACTGTCATGCCTCCCTTCTTGGGAACGACTTGAACAGGGCTCACCCAGGGGCTATCAGAAATAGGATAAATAATCCCAGCCTCCAGTAATTTGGTGACCTCTTTCTGCACCACTTCCTTCATGGCTGGATTTAGCTGCCTCTGTGGTTGAACCACTGGCTTAGCATCATCCTCCAATAGGATTTTGTGCATGCATCTAGCTGGGCTTATGCCCTTAAGGTCACCTATGGACCACCCAAGAGCTATCTTGTGTGTCCTTAGCACTTGAATTAGTGCTTCCTCTTCTAGTGGATTTAAAGCAGAGCTTATGATCACTGGAAAAGTGTCACTTTCTCCCAGAAATACATATTTTAGGGATGGTGGTAATGGTTTGAGCTCGGGTTTAGGAGGTGTTTCCTCTTCCTGAGGAAGTTTCAGAGGTTCTTTCAATTCCTCTGAATCCTCCAGATCAGGCTGAACATCTTTGAAGATGTCTTCCAGCTCTGATTCGAGACTCTCAGCCATGTTGACCTCCTCTACCAAAGAGTCAATAAGACCAACTTTCATGCAGTCTTTGGGTGTGTCTGGATGCTACATGGCTTTGACAGCATTTAACTTGAACTCGTCTTCATTGACCCTCAGGGTTACTTCCCCCTTTTGGACATCAATGAGAGTTCGTCCAGTTGCTAGGAAAGGTCTTCCTAGAATGAGAGTAGCACTCTTGTGCTCTTCCATTTCCAGTACCACAAAGTCAGTGGGAAAGGCGAATGGCCCAACCCTGACAATCATGTCTTTAATCACGCCTGATGGGTATTTAATGGAGCCATCAGCAAGTTGGAGACATATCCGGGTTGGTTTGACTTCTTCAGTCAAACCAAGCTTTCTGATAGTGGATGCAGGTATTAGGGTGATACTTGCCCCAAGATCACATAAGGCTGTCTTGGTGCAATTATCCTCTAATGTGCATGGTATCATGAAGCTCCCGGGATCTTTAAGCTTTTCTGGGAAGCTTTTTAGAATGATTGCACTGCATTCTTCAGTGAGGAGAACTCTTTCAGTTTCTCTCCAATCCTTCTTATGACTCAAGATCTCTTTCATGAACTTGGCATAAGAAGGTATTTGCTCAAGTGCCTCTGCCAACGGAATCTTTATCTCAAGAGTCCTGAGATAGTCTGCAAAGCGAGCAAATTGCTTATCCTGCTCCTCTTGGTGGAGTTTTTGAGGATAAGGCATCTTGGCTTTGTATTTCTCAACCTTGGTTGCTGCAGGTTTATTCCCTACAGAGGTGGTTGGGGAAGCCTTTTTAGAGGGGTTGTTATCAGCACTTGTGTGTGTCTGATCCCTCACTGGCGTTTGAATGCCAGGGGTGGAAGCTGGATTGGCGTTAGACACCAACTCCTTACCTGTTCCTGGCGTTTGAACGCCAGAACTGAGCTTTCTTTGGGCGTTTAACGCCAACTCATTGCTTGTTTGTGGCGTTTGAACGCCAGAACTGAGCATGGGTTGGGCATTTAACGCCAGCTCTCCTTCTTTTTCTAGCGTCTGAGCGCCAGAATCATTCCTCTCTGGGCTCTTACTATCCTCAGAGGGATTTTGGATGATATTTTGCTCATTTCTTGGCTTCCTGCTGCCTTGAAGTGAGGTATTTAATGTTTTTCCACTTCTTAATTGAACTGCTTGACATTCTTCTGTTATTTGTTTTGATAACTGCTGTTCTGTTTGTCTCAACTGTACTTCCATATTTATATTAGCCATTCTTGTGTCTTGTAGTATCTCCTTGAATTCGGCCAGCTGTTTTGTTAGAAAGTCCAATTGCTGATTGAATTCAGTAAATTGTGCTGCAGGATTGAGTCCAGCAGTTACTGTTTTAGCCTCTTCTTTCATGGAAGATTCACTGCTTAGGTATAGATGCTGATTTCTGGCAACTGTATCAATAAGCTCTTGAGCCTCTTCAATTGTCTTTCTCATGTGTATAGATCCACCAGCTGAGTGATCGAGAGAAATTTGAGCTTTCTCTGTAAGCCCATAATAGAAGATGTCTAACTGCACCCATTCTGAAAACATTTCAGAGGGATATTTTCTTAGCATCTCTCTGTATCTCTCCCAGGCATCATAAAGAGATTCATTATCTCCTTGTTTAAAGCCTTGGGTGTCCAGCCTTAGCTGTGTCATCCGTTTTGGAGGGAAGTATTGATTCAGGAATTTTTCTGACAGCTGTTTCCATGTCCTTATGCTAGCTTTAGGTTGGTTATTTAACCACCTCTTAGCTTGGTCTTTTACAGCAAATGGAAACAGTAATAATCTATAGACATCCTGATCTACTTCCTTATCATGTACTGTGTCAGCAATTTGTAAAAACTGTGCCAGAAACTCTGTAGGTTCTTCCTGTGGAAGACCGAAATACTGGCAACTTTGCTGCACCATGATAATGAGCTGAGGATTCAACTCAAAGCTACTGACTCCAATGGAGGGTATACAGATACTGCTCCCATATGAAGCAGTAGTGGGGTTAGCATATGACCCCAGAGTCCTTTTGGACTGTTCATTTCCACTTAGGTCCATGATGGAGAAAAGGAAATTGATGTGAATTGCAATTAAAATATATTTTTATTTTTATTTTATAAAAAGAGAATGAATAAAAAAAATGAAATAAAATAACTAGAAATTAAATATAGATTTCGAAAATTAAGAATAAAAAATTTAAAACTAAAATAATTACTTAATTAAGGAGATTTGAAAAACTTTGAATATGATTTTTGAAAAAGATTTTAAATTTTGAAATAGAAATCTGAATTTTAAAAGCAATTTTCGAAAATTCACTTTAAAATAGAGAGAAAAGATTTTTTATTTCTTTTTTTTTGAATTTTATGATGACAGAGAAAAACACACAAAAGACACACAACTTAAAATTTTTAGATCTAATGTTCCTTATTTTCGAAAAGTTTGGAGGGAAACACCAAAGAACACCAAACTTAAAAATTTTAAGATCAAAACACAAAGAAGACTCAAGAACACTTTAAAGACTCACAAGAACAACAAGAACATGAAGATAGAACACCAAACTTAAAATTTTTAGAAAACCAAAACAAAATTTTTGAAAACTAAAGAAAAATCAACAAGAAAACACCAAACTTAAAGTTTGGCACAAGATTTATTCAAAGAAAAATTATTTTTGAAAAAGTTTTCAAAAGAAGATAGCCAATTACCAAGAACATAAGCACAACGCTCTAGCCAATTGAGCTATAAATTTAACGTGTTTTAATAAGGTATTTAATAAATAAAGATTTTTTGAAAACTGATATTTTGAAAAAGCACAAGAAAAATGAGAAAAGACACAGAACAAGAAAAACTAAAGATCAAACAAGGAAAATAAACAAGAATAACTTGAAGATTAAGAAAGAACAATGAACACAAATTCGAAAATTAAAAGAAAATAAAAACATGCAATTGACACCAAACTTAAAATATGAAACTAAACTCAAACAGAAAAACTCAATTTTTAGCTTATAAAAATTTTCGAAAACAATTAAAAAGAGAAAATAAGGATTTTTAAAAAAATTCAACCAAAAACAATAATAGAAGACTCTAAACCAAAAAGAAAAATTTTTCCTAATCTAAGCAACAAAATAAACTGTCAGTTGTCCAAACTCGAACAATCCCCGGCAACGGCGCCAAAAACTTGGTGCACGAATTGTAAATCACACTTTTCACAACTCGTACCACTAACCAGCAAGTGCACTGGGTCGTCCAAGTAATACCTTATGTGAGTAAGGGTTGAATCCCACGGAGATTGTTGGCTTGAAGCAATCTATGGTTATCTTGTAATTCTTAGTCAGGATATCAATTATAATTATCAGTTTCGATTGCGAAAAATAAAAGAGTATGAATTAAATACTTGTTGTGCAGTAATGGAGAATATGTTGGAGTTTTGGAGATGCTTTGTCTTCTGAATCTCTGCTTCCCCCCTGTCTTCTTCTTCAAGCATGCAAGGTTCCTCCTATGGCAAGCTGTGTGTTGGTGGATCACCGTTGTCAATGGCTACCATCCGTCCTCTCAGTGAAAATTGTCCAGGTGCGCTGTCACCGCACGACTAATCATCTGTCGGTTCTCACTCATGCTGGAATAGGATCCATTGATCCTTTTGCATCTGTCACTACGCCCAACCCTTGTGAGTTTGAAGCTCGTCACAGTCATTCAATCCCTGAATCCTACTCGGAATACCACAGACAAGCTTTAGACTTTCCGGATTCTCAAGAATGCTGCCAATGGATTCTAGCTTATACCACGAAGATTCTGATTAAGGAATCCAAGAGATACTCATTCTTCGAAGGTAGAACGGAGGTGGTTGTCAGGCACACGTTCATAGGTTGAGAATGGTGATGAGTCTCACGGATCATCACATCCATCAGATTGAAGTGCGAATAAACATCTTAGATAGAAACAAGCGTGTTTGAATAGAAAACAGAAATAATTGCATTAATTTATCGGGACGCAGCAGAGCTCCTCACCCACAACAATGGAGTTTAGAGACTCATGCCGTCAAAGAGTACAAAGTTCAGATCTAAAATGTCATGAGGTATAGAATAAATCTCTAAAAGTTGTTTAAATACTCAACCAGTAACCTAGGTTTACAGAAAATGAATAAACTAAGATAGATGGTGCAGAAATCCACTTCTGGGGCCCACTTAGTGTGTGCTGGGGCTGAGACTTAAGCTTTACACGTGCCTAGGCTGTTTCCAGAGTTGAACGCCAGGTTGTAACCTGTTTCTGGCATTCAACTCCAACTTGTAACTTGTTTCTAGCGTTTAACGTCAGAATGCAACATGGAACTAGCGTTGAACGCCAATTTACGTCATCTATCATTGAGTAAAGTATGGACTATTATATATTTCTGGAAAGCCCTGGATGTCTACTTTCCAACGCAATTAAGAGCGCGCCAATTAGACTCCTGTAGCTCCAAAAAATCTATTCCGAGTGTAGGGAGGTCAGAATCCAACAGCATCAGCAGTCCTTTTTCAGCCTGAATAAGATTTTTGCTCAGCTCCCTCAATTTCAGCCAGAAAATACCTGAAATTACAGAAAAATACACAAACTCATAGTAAAGTCTAGAAATATGAATTTTTCCTAGAAACTAATGAAAATATACTAAAAACTAACTAAAATATACTAAAAACTATATGAAATTAACCCCAAAAAGCGTATAAAATATCCGCTCATCAGGCGTCGACGCGTACGCGTGACTTGTGCCCGCGCCCTTTGCCCTCTTTTCGCATGACCCCAACACAAGTTTCTGTTTGGCTGTGTGGACGCGTCACTCAAGCATCGTTTTTGGGTTTTGGGTTTGATAGACAAGAAAATAAAGATAACAAGAAAATATAGCTAACAACTAAGAAAAGTCTTGGCAAGAAATGAGAATTGGAAGTCCTATCCTCATTATCATTCTCAATTGTGATGATAAATGTAAATTGTCTTCACTTAGTTAACCTCTAACAAATGAAGGAAAGTCAAGTGCATACAATCAACTTGAGTTTACAAGTCCTAGTCAACTTATAGTGAAAGACTAGATTTAGTGATGCTCAAACTAACCGGCAATCTTCAATTACCAATCAACAAGAGATTTTGATAATTCAAGAGTCTTTAAATCACTCAACCCAAGTCAAAAGTACAAAAATCCACACTAAAATCTAACCAAGCACTTTGTCAAACACTTGGAAGGCATAAAAGAAAAGCATCATAAAAGTGCAAGAAATATAAAATCTAAACTACCAAATACAAGAATCAATAACTAACAATTAAAGAAAGCAACAATAAACATAGAAAACATAAATTACATTAATAGAAATCAAAAGTAACAAGAGTTCATAAACATAAAAATGATATAAAAGGGAAATTAACAATGTAAACAAAGAGACCCAAGATAATAAAGCATGAAAACATAAATGAAACTACACTAAAACAAGAATTAAAGAGAAAATTAAAGAGAAACTAAACTAATTTACCCTAATTTCTAGAGAGTAGAGAGAGCTTCTCTTTCTAGAAAACCTAACCTAAAGCATGGTAAAAACCTAATTATGACTACTTGGTTCATCCCCCTCCAATCCTTGGGTTCAAAAGCATCAGAAATGAGTTGGATTTGTGCTTCCTTGAGCTCAGAAATTGCCCCCAGCATGTTCCTTTAATGAGGTCACGTGACCAGTGTCACGCGTATGTGTGGGTGACGCGTGCGCTTTGCTTGGCAAAATTCCCTCTCACGCGTATGCATGGGTGACGCGTGCGCGTGGCCTTGAATCCACCAAATCCTTATTTCTTAATGAATTCTCTACTTTGCATGCTTTTTCTTCATCTCTTCAATCCAACCTTTGCCTTATAAACCTGAAATCACTAAACAAACAAATAAAGGCATCGAATAGAATTAAAGTAAATTAAATTTAACAATTATAGGGCCTAAAAAACATGTTTTCACTCTTAAGCACAATTTAGGAAAAATTCATAAAATCATGCTATTCATTGAATAAATGTAGAAAAAATTTGTAAAATCCACCAAATTTAATACAAAATAAACCATACAATTGTGGTTTATCAGGCACCCTCACTCATAGTTAAACTTATATAAGCATAGTAGCATTGTTTCTTTAAGCTCATAACATCACCTTTATCATCTAATCTCCTTTTACTACCTGCCACAATTTTTTTAACAACTCCTTTTCTAGTTACTTGAGTTTCCACTTTCTAAACCCTCTAGTTTTATCACGTGTTCCAATCCCTATCCAAAAAGATTCATTAGAAAGCGATAGCTGGACAACCCCACCTATACCTTCAGTAGTTTTCACTATTAAATCAGTTTCTGCATTCTTCTCCTTATGCCTCACCGTTTCTTTTATAACAGCTATTTTCCCGTTATTTCTCTTGCTCTAGACCTCCTCCTGTTCCTATCTACATTAAGAGTTGTTGTCCTGCATCGAGAGACAAGCAAATCACGTTAATAGACACACAGGAGTAGGTTTTTGACTTCTTTCTTTCCCCCAGGCTCTCGATGTTGCCTGTTTGGATTGATATTTTCTTTGTGGTCTTCATCCAAACTGTTCTGATCGCGACCATGATCCCCACTGTTCCTCCCCCTGAACACCTTTCATAGAATCTTCTATAAACATAGGGTATCCTCGGATTTCATGGCCCAGGTACCCGTAATAGTTGCAGAAGTTTTCGATCCTCTCATATCAGATTTGCACCTCAATTATTCGAATTGTTACTTCCTGCGATCTTCAACAGCCGCTGTAGTGATTTAGTGACGTTTAGATTGATCTGAACCTTGACTGTTCTTTCCTCCTTTTCCCTAAAAGCAAACAAATCAACATCCAATACCTCTTCCATTGCTCCCCCCCACTTTTTCCATAATTCCTTGGTTTTACAATACTCTGGTAATTTCTATAATTGAATCCAAATAAGAACATGATAGTATTCATTTTTTGAAAACTGAATGTTCTCATTTCATCTCTTTAGATTCAAGATATAATTTTTAAATAGTCAGAGAGCCCCCTATTCTACCCTGATCATATCTATTTCATTCCCCAAAAAAAATGGAATAAGTTACCTCCAAGATCCATCTGGCTACCTCTATATTGAATAGAAAGCTGATTCTAATGTGCCAGAGCTGAATTGTTTATCGACTAGTAATCTACCAAATAAGCTGCGAGAGCAAACTTCTAACTCTTCCCTTGTGTCTTCATCTTCAAACCTAATCACATCCTCTTCTTCCTCCTCCTCGTCCTTGACTCTGTGAAGCAGCAGATGTTACCGCCATACTTTGATTTGTTAAGACACTCAATAGCAAAGATCACTCCAAATTAAGATTACTCTACTAAATTCTAGTAGAGCACTTACCAAATCCTAACAGAGCATATATAACTATTAAAAAAAATAGTTATTTGTGTTGTTATTAGAGTTATTAATAGATTTTTGGTATATAAATTAACTGTTATTTTTGTTATTGTTTTAATTTTATTGTTATGATTATTATTGTTACAATATTATCATTATTATTGTTAAGTGTGTTACACGGTTTTTGTGTATAATATGTTAATAATAATAGTATATTATGAACATATTGTTAGGTTAATTTTTTTTATATGAAAAAAATATTGGTGTTTTTTTGGGAAATGGGATTATTTAGTGTAATTACAGATGGGTGAATTTTATAGGTGAGGAGTTAACACGTGGGGAACGTGTTGCAACACGTGGGGGCGTGCTGGACACGTGGCAGCATCCTGACCCACCGTGGGGGGCGTGTTGAAACACATGGGGAGCGTGTTAAATGATTTTCACAATACTGTAATACACTTTAAATATTAATATTCAACCAAAACACCATCTCTATTTCCATATTAAAAATAATTTCTGCATATTGTTATATAACCTTTTTTTTATTATTATTAACTACTACTACTATTATTATTATTATTATTATTTAAGTAATGTATAAGTCTTCTGAATAATAATAATAATAATAATAATAATAATAATAATAATAATAATAATAATAATAATAATAATAATAATAATAATAATAATAATAATAATAATAATAATAATAATAATAATATATGATATTATTATTATATTCTTATTATGATAATTTTTTTTAATATATTTTTAATTATTGTCATTGTTACCGTTGAAACATTAGCATTAATTGCTATTGTTAATATTAGTTAGAACATTTATTATTATTATTATTATTATTATTATTATTATTATTATTATTATTATTATTATTATTATTATTATTATTATTATTAACTGTGTATGACTGTTGTTGTTGTTGTTATTATTATTATTATTATTGCAGAAGCCTTATTATTGTTATTAATTATTATGATTATTGTTATTGTTGTTATTATTATTAATTATTTTGATAAATATATCATTCATTTTTTAATATGGATTATTAATTGTTATTATCATTACGCTTACTATTTTTATTATTATTAATAAGAATTATTGTTGTTGTTGTTGTTGTTGTTGTTGTTGTTGTTGTTGTTGTTGTTGTTGTTAATATTATTTTAGTAGTGCTAATATATATAATAGTATTATTATTTTTCTTTTACAGGCTATCAGGAATTTGTTGTCCAGAAAATTTGATTTGCCAGAAACTTATAACGAGATAGCGGCAGTGGCCCTAGTGTTAACTGGGTTCCACCACGTTACGCGAGCAGACAAAATGAGAGGGCATTCTGGACTGCTGAGTGCTTTGGTAGAACGATGGAGACCGAAAATACACACATTTCACCTTTCAGACGGCGAAGTGACCGTGACACTAGAAGACGTAACCTATATACTTGGTCTCCTGATTAATGGGGAGCCAGTGACGGAAAGAACGGACAACAATCACCCGTTCTTGGTGGAGAACTACTTAGTTTGTTTTGGTAGGTTGCCCGGTCCGAATAATCATGTATTGGAGAAGGTAAATATTGCATGGGTTCAACGATGCAGAGAAACAAATTATCTATTTGAGCCATCTTAGCAAAGGCTTATTGATTCTGAGCTGTTTGTTTGTCGTCACGCCGCTTCAGGTCATGCTAGTGACTTCTTCATGGATCGATCGTCGTGTCTTGTTGATCTTCTTCATTCTTCCCTACCGCTGCATATCAAGTTGTTTGATTTGAATGAATATCCACAGCAGGAAGAGGGATTTAGAGGGGATGACCTACAGCACGAGTATTATTATGGTAGAGCGAGTGCACTGAGCATGAGTGCTTCCGGTATCTACGACATTGGCGAAGCCAGCATGCCAAATGTCATTGCTTCTGAGGATTGCAATGGTGGCAGACCTAGTGGTTTGGATGCGGGTATTTTTGAGGGTCATTCGTATAATCTATTTAAAGAAGGCGCCAAAGAAGTAGCCTGTTGCAGTTTTCTTCACTTTTTGTCTATTTGAGTTTATCTTTGGACAGTTCTTACCATTCCCGTCTTTTAGTGTTATGTTTCCGCTTGTATGGTTGATTGTATATTTAGATATTTCTATTTGTTCTCGCCTTTATTATTGTCAGTTTGGTTATGTTTTAGGTTAATACATACATAAATAAATTGCACATCATGTTGAAATAGGTAAAAAAGTTACATAAAAAAGTACACATGCTTACATGCGTAAGAAAGTTACATACTAGGTTAAAATGCTTAAATACGTAAAAAAGTTGCAAAACACAGTCAGAAATACAATAGAAAGCTTAACCAATATTGACCTGCTACAGTGCTTGGATTTGCACGCTGAGGACATCGGCTACGGCTATGTCCCTCTTGTCCACATAAAGTACACCGACAACAACTACGAATATCCTACGAATCCATCTCATTCAAGTAGCTGGTTGATTTCAGTCGTCCTTTAGTCACGCGCCTCAATATCCAATTGGCAATCGCTTTTGCTCATTCATATCTCGCCTACGTAGATGGATCACCCATCAGAACAAACTCAACTCTATAGACCTTGAAAATTTCAAACATCTTATACACGTCACATACATATACTTACCAATCAAGACGCTGGTTAGGACAACATGCAAGAACTTGGTAACATGGAAGTCGCTCGACCTTGAAATTACCACGATCACAGTGTCATTGCACAAGGTTAACAGTGTATATCGAACCATCTCGCATTTCATGAATCTCAAACATCTCATTGCGCTTTCGAATCGGTTGACAACAATGTTATTTGCACGTCGAAAATTCTATTCAACTCATTTGGTTGAAAATTCTGAATACATGAATCCGTTGCGGACGCGCTCATGAGTCTCGACGCTCTTCCGAGTAAACAATTCATTTAGCTGATAGAAAGTATACCTAATAATGGCAGTCACAGGAAGGTTGCACGTACCCTTAAGGACATAATTTATGCACTCAACCAAATTAGTCGTGATATGACCACAACAATGACCCCCATCGAATGCCAACACCCATATTTCAACATCGATCTCATCGCACCATCAAGTATATGCCTCACCCCACTCCTTAAGTCCTTGATAGTTTTTGTTGTACTCCTACTCTATCCTAGAATAACTTATAAAGCGAACCACGTAATTGTGAGAAAAAATAACAAATGACTAAGAATGAAACCATAACAGCAACTTCAAATATCTGTGTTAACAATGAGTTTATACAAGTATGGAGTCTTGAACCTCCTTAAGAAGTTGGACCCAATGTGCCTGATACAGAACATGTGCCACACCTTTGGTGGTGACCATTCACCGTTACTGCGAGCTATTGCTGCATTGATGGAGTTATAGTGGTCAGAAATAATGTCCACGCCATCTTGAGTAACAACATATCTGTGCAAATTAGTTAGGAAAAACTCCCACGCGTTTGGAATCTTACCCTCCACGATGGCAAAAGCAATCGACACAATATTTTGGTTCCCGTCTTGTGCCACCGCAACAAAAAATGTACCTTTATATATTCTGTACAGGTGTGTGCCATCAACCTACACCAATGGCTTGCAGTTTTAAATTCTGCAATACATGGTTAGAAGCTCCAAAATACACGATGGAGAACTCTTACACTATTCACCTCCTCACTCTCACGATAAATAGGAAGAGTTTTTATTTGAACACGAGACCTTGGCATCTTCGTGGTCATTGCTTTCAACCATATTGGCAGAGTCTGGTAAGAAACTTTTCAATCACCAAAAACTTTTGGGACAAATTTTTGCTTTGCTATTGCAGTAACTTACAGTGTAGTTGAACCTGGATTGAACTTCTGCAATAATAGACTTCACATTTATCGACGTTTTTGCTTCAACCAACGGCCTAATATCATTCGTAATCGTGTCTGAGTCCAACTTGACATGATCTTGTAAAATCTTTTCCATGGTGCACATGTGTTTGCCATTGTATTCCTAATCTCTCAACAACCTTTCTTTCTAATCAGGCTAGCTCGGATAAGCCAATCATACCCAGCAGCATACCCCTTGCATTTTGCATAGAATATTTACGGCTCAGACTCATATACAGTGTAGCCAACTCCTCTAGAGATAGTATAGATCTTAATTGTAGAGATCACAAATTCTCTAGAACTAAATTCCATTCTGACATTAAATTTACCATCTTCCGCTGCAACATTGCCTTCATCTACGACATGCGAACTACCGTTAGTCGGTCAAGACAAATAAAATAAATGGTAGCAGTAACTTTAATTAATAAACATAACATACCCACATTCACATACTCAAAAAATTCTGGGCATGCATGGCTGTGAGATTTAAAGTTCGCATAAAAGATAGAACATCGAAAAGGTGATGGTTTACAAGTACATCTACTTCATTTTACACCACCGGATTGCCTGTATCGTCTCCATCATCGTTTGCATCATCGACTTCGTAGTTGGCTTCGAACTCCTCTTCACTGTCGTTGTTATCTTCTTCCCAATCTATATCCCTGAACTCATCAACATTCATATCCTCGCCAACTACGTCCAGCCCTGTATAATGTTCAAACTCAACGTACAACTCTATTTTCGGCCCGTGAATCGGATTTGTTGATAAATATAGAACATCTGCTGCATACATGTGTCATCTGTGATGGACATTATTTGAAACTGCATCAGCCCACCAAATACTTGTACAGGATTCCTGTATAAAATGTTGTTCACCCTCTTTGAAATATGACTTTGTATATTCTCACAAAGACTATTTTGTAACTCTACAAAACTCATGATGCATGGAATAGTAAACGAAAATAGACATTCACAAACAAAAGTCACTCCTTCGTGTGTGTTTGGTATAATCTCATCGTTATAATACACTCACAAATTTACAATACCTTCCATAACTTTAACTTCACCTAACCCAGCTTTTTGGACACTACTAATTGTCAAAAAAACTCACAAGTTAGAAAGATATGAAAGAAAGAATAATGGAAGTGGAAGTGAGGTATAATCACGGATGAATTGGCTTTGTTATTTACAGGCAACTCTCTGGATTAAAATATTTTTTCTATACAAAATGCAACTCGCAATTTTCAACTTTCAATAAAAATTTTTTTCGCACATTTAAAACACAAGTTGCGTTTTGATTTTTCGAAAAAAAATAAAAAAATAAAAAAATAACTCTTAAAATGCAAGATGCATTTTATTTACATTCAAAAACAAAAAAAGAAAAGGTTAAAAATGAAAATGCAACTGACGTTTTATGTGTTTTAGAAACAAAAAAAAAAACAAAGAAAAAAAAGTGAAAAAGCAAAATGTAACTTGTGATTTTCACTGACATCATAGCTGTGTAAATACTTTATACACCTCTATTTAATTGAGTTACACTGTAATTATTTCCGTATGTAAAAAAAATGAGCCTATCTCCAATTCTCGATGTGAGTAAAACTAATTATTTTTAATAATTAATGTGTGAATCATTTAAATGAATCGAAAATATTATTTGCACACTAAAATCAGTTATTAAATATTTATGTATAAGAATATTGTTTAATTTGGTTGAACTTGGTTCATAAAAAAATTTGAATGTGTAGCATTACTCTATGTATAAATACATAAAGAAATTCTTAGGAGCCAGTAATTTTTAGTATTTTTAGCCATCATTTGGCTAGCATAAACACTAAATTATTCTTAACAAATAAATTTTACTAATTCAGTATGTAAATTCTAAAAACCGTGAGTGCAAACTGTATTATAATTAATGTGTACAAATTATAGTAAATACATGTGCAAATTATATGCTTCTTGTGTGCAAAATGTTTGAAAATATAGTTGAAAATTATTGCTGACCAAGTACCAAAAAAAATAATAATATTTACTGGCCATATAGCATTACTCTAAATACATATATGTTTAACTTATTTTTTATATATATTTTAATATATATTCTATATTGGTGATCAATTTTAGTGTGCCTAGTATGGTTATAAATAAATACATATAATTGAACGACTATGTACAATAATTTATATAAACAATACATTAAAATTAAACTCAATAAAAAATTATAAATACAATAAATTTAGGCATCTAAACTTTTTTAAACCAAGTATTTAACCAAGTCACAACACTTTTTTGAATGTACCTATATACACCTTGTCATTGTTGCTTCTTCTTCTTCCTTTTTCTTGTCATCCTCTGTCATTATCATCATTATCGGCATCTTCTTCATGTTTTTCTTTTATATATGTTCAGAAAACTACAACACATAAATTTTGATTCACAACATAAAAATTTTGATAAATTTTATACACAGTACAAACATTTTTAAAGGACTACATCTCCAGTATCCAACCAATAAAATATGCATAACACATAAATTTCAGTACAGTGTATAAAATTTAGTGCATAACAAAAATTTTGGTGCACAATACAAAAATTTTTGAAGGATTACATTTCCAAAACATTGACATCCAACCAACAGATCATACAATACAAAAATTCTGGTGAACACATACAGCACATAAATGTTTTATGCACAATACAATTTTTTGAAAGACCACATGTTTAGAATATTGACTCACCCAATCTGACAAAACTCTATTCAAACCTGCAGAATTGAGTGGTGAAACGGTGGAGCAAGCACTATATGAGATGGAGGCTCTAAAAAGAGAGAAAAACATAGTTGAGAGATGAAAAGTTTCATTACCTTTTTTATTACTATTATCCATATATATATACAAGAGCATTAGACATCTTAACCCTAATAAACATACTCTATTTAACAATTTATATACACCAAAATACCTCAAGAGTATCTAAAGAGTACCTAATTAACAAGATAAAATATTAATTAATATATAACCTTAATTATATCCCCCTCAAACTGGGGCACATGAAAACTGAGGAGGCCTAGTTTTTCATTGTAAGAGGAGAAGCTTTTAGGTGATAATGACTTAGTTAAGACATCAACAATTTGATTTGTTGAAGAAACTAAAAGGAGCTTAATCAATCTTTTCTGAACTCTATCACGAATAGTATGACAGTCAATCTCTATATACTTAGTCCTTTCATGAAAGACTGGATTAGCAGCCATATGGAGAGCGGATTGATTATCACCGTACATAACAATAGGATGAGAGAGCGGTATTCTAAAGTCTTTCAACAAGTAAGAGAACCACACTCCCTCATAAGTGGCAAGAGCCATGGCTCTGTATTCAGCTTCAGCCAAGAAGCGAGCTACAGTGTGTTTCTTCTTACTTCGCTAAGAAATCAATGAGTTTTCAAGAAAGAAACAAAATCCATACTAAAAATCTAGTGTCTGGACAAGTTCCCCAATCTAAGTCAGAGAAAACATTGAGTGTGAGATTGTTGGAGGTAGAAAATAACACTCCCTTGGCCGGAGCATCTTTAAGATATCGAAGTACATGCAGAGCGGCTTGGAAATATTTTATTGTGGTACAATCTAGAAACTGACTAAGCTTGCCAACTGCGAAGCATATATTCGACCATGTATTGGTGAGGTAAATTAAATATCCAATTAGTCGTCTATAAGGAGTAACATCATCAAAAGGAGTTCCTGAAGATTTAGATAGATGAGTTGTATAATCTATTGGCATGGAGGCTAGTTTTGCATTCATCTACCCAAACTCTTTAAGCAAGTCAAGTGTATATTTGCGTTAATACATGGCAATACACTGTTGACTTCTGGCAATTTCCAAATCGAGAAAAAATTTTAATTAGCCAAGATCCTTAATTTTAAATTTGTTATCCAAGAGCTATTTAATCCTTGTAATTTCTCTCTAATCATCTCCTGCTAAAACTAGGTCGTCCATATAAACAAGGATACATTTGAAGCCTGAATTAGATAGTTTAGTAAATAAATAACTATCTGATTTTGATTGAGTATATCTATCGTCAATGAGAACATAACATAACTTCTGATGCCACTGTCTACTAGCCTGTTTCAAGCCATATAATGATTTCTCCAACTTACAAACTAAACCAGCTAGCACTGTCAATCCTAATGGAGGTTTCATATACACCTCTTCTAGTAAATCTCCATGAAGAAAAGAAGAATTGACGTCTAATAGGTGGACATACCATCCTTTAGTAACAGCAATAGACAAAAGCATTTTGAAAGTAGTGATTTTGATGATTGGACTAAAGGTATCAAAGTAGTCAAAGCCTGTCATTTGAGTGAAGCCTCCAGCAACGAGCCTTGTCTTGTGGCGTTCTACCTCACCATTGGGTTTGAACTTGGTCTTGAAAATCCATTTGCAACTGGTTGCCTTCTTTCCAAAAGGAAGAAAAGTTAGTTTCTATGTTTTATTCTCCTTAAGAGACTTCAATTCAGCACTTATTGCCTTACGCTAGCAATAATACAGGATGGCCTCTTCATAATTTCTTGGTTCTGTGGTGGAGGATATAGCAACTAAAAAATCTTTATGCCTTATTGACAGTGTGTTGTAAGATACATAGTCAGAGATTGGATACTTCACTTCAAAAGAAGTTGGAGATTGCTGAGCTGAAACATTGACTTGTATGCAATAATACTCTTGCAAATAAGATGGCTGTTTTCTTTGTATGCATGATCTTCTAAGTTCATTAACCTTAAATGTGCTATTTGGATTACTTAATGATGTAGTAGGATTCAAATTATTTGCTTCAAAAATAGAAGGTTGGCAAAGAGAAAAATCATGAGATGCAAGTTCAAATGAGTGAGAATTGGGAGAAGATGATGCATGAGAATTAGATCCAGGTGCATGAGGTTCAAAAACGAGAATTTCTTCATTAGAATGCAAGGAGATCTTGTTTGTGAATTGTTTTTGAAATTAGAAAGAGTGTCCAAATTAAGCAATTTATTTGATGTTTCACTACTGCAAAAAGGATCCGAATGAAAATTCATTTCAAGATGAGAAGAATTAGAATTTTGAGAGTACAAATTTTTAATGCCTAAAGATTGATCATTTGGAGATAAAATCTCTTTGAAAGGAAAATATGATTCATAGAAAACAACATTTCAGGAAATAACAACTTTTTTGGTTTTAATGTCAAGTAAAATATAGCCTTTTGTCTCTGATTTATATCCAAGAAAGACACATTTTCGTGCTCTATGATTTAATTTCTTTCGATGAGCATATAAAGTGAAAGCAAAGGCTAAACAACCAAAAATCTTTAGAAATGTTAATTCTGGAATGTTGCCATTAAGAATCGGATATGGGCTATATTTGAATGTAACTTAGGGTACTCTATTAATTATGTAAATAGCATGAGCCACTGCATAATGCCGAAAACAATTTGGAAGATTAGAAGCAAATATGAGAGTCCTAGCTACATTTAGAATATCTATATGCTTTTTTTTCAATAATTCCATTTTACTGTGGTGTTTACACAACTTCTTTGATGTAAAATTCCTTTTTTCTGATAGAAAGAAGTTATCAAAAATTCTTAGCCATTATCAGTTCTAATGACTTTTACCATGATTCTCTTTTGTGTGTAAATCATTTCAACAAAATTTTCTAAAAGAAAACGAGTTTCAGATTTAGTTTTCATAAAGAAAATTCAAGTGAACCTACTCCTATCCTCAACAATGGTTAAAACATATCTATGGCCAAAAGTAGATAGTATGGCAATAGGCCTCCAAATATCAGCATGAATCAAATTAAAAGGAAATTCAGTTTTACTCAAACTATTAGAGAAAGGTAACCTCTTTTATTTTGCAAAATGACGTGGATCACATGGTACATCATTGTTTGGACATGAGATGAATGGATGCATTTTTCCTAATTGTTGTAATCTACTAAAAGAAATATGGCCTAACCTATAATGCCAAAGAACACTATGTGAAGTGTGTGGAGTATGTTTGTACTATTCTTCTGTCATAATATTCAAAACCTTTTCTTCTAATTTGCTAAAGTTAACAGCCATCTTTGCTTGAGTATTCATTGTATACAGCCCTCGCTTTTGATCAGTAATTCCAATCATCCTCAAGGTAGGTTGCTCCTAAATCTCACAATTATGAGCATTGAACATAAAACAACAAGATGAGGCATTAGTAACTTTTGAAATAGAACTGAGATTGCATTTAAAACTTGGTACATATAGAACCTTAATCAAATAAAAATCAACTGAGACGAAAATTATTCCACATAAGGTTGTAACAGTCTGTGAACCATTTGGCATGATAATTTTAACTAGATTAATATGTTTAATAGAATAAAAATGTTTAAGACTAAAGCAAATGTGAGCAGTTGCCCCAGTATCTAAGATCCAATCTTGAGAATTTAATTCAAAATCGGAAAGAGAAATGAGATGAAATATATCGACTAAAAGAGCATGAATGGTTGCCAAATTTCTATCATGAAGAGGTTCTTTATGTTGCTGGAATAGTGCACTAAGTGCTTCTTTCTGTCTATCCGAGAATATCCTATCCAAACTGATCTTGCCTATTTTGGATAACAGGTGTAGGGTTGCATTCTCCATTACTCGCAGCTACCATTGAGTTCACTGAATTAGCTGAAAGAGGTACTCCATTAGAGTGATTTGGTTGCAAATAAGGTGAAAAGCCATGCTTATGGTAACATGTATCCACCAAGTGACCTTATTTTTCACAATAAGAGCAAAGTTTGGGAGCTCTTTTAGTAGTACCTCTGTCACCTTTACCACACCCTCTTTCTCTTCCTCTGACATTGTTGGCCCAAATTGGCCTCTTTCACCTCCAGTATTGACAAATTTGGCACTGCCTTTGCTAGTCTGGTATGTCTCTCTTTCACCTATAGATTTAGTGTGAACAACATTCACTAACATTCTAGAATCTGGTTTAATGAGATACATCATTTGTCTCTCTTATTAAAAAAGTAGAGAAAAAATAATATTTACATCTAGAAGGAGCTTAAGCAATATAACATGGGAGTTGCATATTGGTCATTTAAACCTCTAAGAAAATGAATCATATAAGATTGTAACCTATATTGTCTCATTATGTCTAGTCCACAACTACAATTACTCAAACAAGCACAAATTGTTATGGGTCTAAATTCGTCTATGTCTTCTCATATCCCTTTTAGTTTTGTATAGTAAGAGGTGATGGATAATTCACCTTGCTTTGTAATGAACAAATCTTCCTCAAGCTCAGTAATTCGAAATAGATCACCCTCGTAAAACCGATGTTTGAGATCCTTCCAGAGTTCGTGTGTATTATCGCACCATAGTACACTCTGTAAAAACTTTTGGCTCAATGATCCATGTAGCCATGACAATACAAACATGTTGCAATGGTCCCAAGCATCATACGAATCATCTGTTGGAGCTGGTTTGAGTAATGTACCATCAATGAATCTAATTTTATTATTCAATTTTAGATAGATCCACACAGATTTGGACCAGGTGTGGTAGTTCAACGTGCTCAGCGGAGTGGTTGGAGAGCGATTTCAAGTGTCTCACTTGGGTGAAGGTAGTAACAACTTAAAGGATCTTGAAGAAGGCTAGTGTTAGATTGGAAGTGGCTTGAAAAGTTTGAAATTGGGCCATTATCTTTGCAAAGTTCTAAAAATCTGCTGGAGTAAAACTTTGCGTATCAGAATTCATCACATTTTCTGCCTCATTCGTAGTCATTGATGAATAAATTAGTCAGATCTATCTTTTACGAGCTACTCTCACTACAAATTCTCATATGTGGTGAAAAATTCACACTTTATTGCAGGCTCCATGCTCACCGCACCATGACAAAACTCTGTTCAAACTTGCAGAGTTGAGTGATGAAATGGTGGGGCAAGCACCATATGAGAGAGAGGCTCAAAAAGAGAAAAAGATAGTTGAGGGATGAAAAGTTTCATTACCTTTGTTATTACTATTATCCATATATATATATATAAAAGTGCATTAGACATCCTAATCCTAATAAACATACTCTATTTAACAATCTATATATACCAGAGTACCTAATTAATAAGATAAAATACTATTTAATATATAACCTTAATTACACAACGAACAAAATACATTCGTAGCAAAAATTTCTTTGCTATGAGTAAAATTTTTTATAATATGTACAAAAATTTTCGTGCTATATCAATAAATTTGTATTTATATAAAAATTTTTGTGCTATGTGTTGAATAAATTTTGTGCTTTTCAATAAAAAATTATATACTAAACAAGTGCGAAAAAAGTTTTGTTTATTGAACTTGTACTAACTTAATTAAACTTAATTAAAAAAAATTTATACTTATAATATTGCCGGTATAAATATTTTACAACATGTGTTTTTTATTCTTTCCGATTTGTTTTAGAAAATATATTCTTTAACAATTCTCTTTTATAGTTAAGTAAAAAATTTAAAAAAGAATTTTAAAAATTTTTAAAAATAAATTGTCTAAATAGTATTTCTGGTGACTTTGCAATTAACATCTCTTTACTCTTAAACTTATCCTTATATCAATGGGATTTTGACCAAATCTTATTCACTTTGTGGTCTTTTACTTTTAATCCTTTTTAGGGTTTTTTATTCCTAGAATTTTATATGTATGACTATGTGTTAAACCTCAGAGAAAATTGGAACTGCATGAAAATCTCATAGTTCATAAATATTTTTTAATCGTCATTATTTCATATCTTCTTTTTGTTCTTATTCTTAGTCGCTTTTTTTTACACTTTTCCATAAATTTTTTCATATTCTTCTTCATGTTTCTTCTTTCTTTCTTTTATATTTTGTAAATATTAAATCTTACAATTAATTGACTCTAAAATTATTTATTCATCTACATATTTTAACAGAAATTAATATTTAAAATAGCTTCTGACATTAGATTTGTAACTCAATTTAATAGAAATTAATTAAAGAATCAAAGCAGAAAATAACTGAAGTAGCTTGAAGTTTCGAAACATATCCCTACTCTCTGCATGCAGATAATAATTGAATGGTTGACCGCTGGGAAACTTTCAAAACGAAAGTTGCGTTTGACAGGAACAAAACGCAGATTGTATTTGGCAGACTCTGTAACTGCATGAACACCACGTGTTGGAGGAGAACGGTGATGTAGTCTATAAAACGCAAATCGAATGCAAAACGGAGAAAACAAGGGTAGAAGAGTTAAAAAGCTTGCCGAAAGAGAGGTTATAGTGAGGAATTTTAACTTGTAAGGTTGTGCTGAGAGTTTGTGGGAGAAAGAAAAAGAGTAAAAAATTCATAATAAATATTATAAAATAAAAAATAATTTGTAATTTTACTAAATGTGAAGAACACATTATTGAATTTTTGGATCATTTTGAATGAGTAAGTAATTTTTTTTAATATTTAATGATTATATATATATATATAATCATTAAATATTATTTGAATATATATTTGAATATTATTTATTTGTATTATAATAGGTAATTTTATTATTATTATCGTTATTATTAACATTATTATTAGGGTTTATTATTGCTACTGTGATTATACTACTACTACTACTATTATTATTATTATTATTATTATTATTATTATATTTGAGTAATTATTATTATGATTAGTATATCATTATTTATTTATAATACTGGTTATGATAATGAGAATAATTTATTAGTATATTTTAATAATTAATAATACTATTTATTAATTTATTATTATTTTTTAGTGATTTATTATTATTTTTTATGATAATAATATTAGTGTTTAATAAATTATCGTTATCTTGTTTTTATTAATCATTATAAATATATAAGTAACTGTTATTATTAACATAGTATTATTTAAAAAAAATGTCACGGTTCATGAAAATAATTATTATTATTATTATTATTATTGTTGTTGTTGTTGTTGTTGTTGTTGTTGTTGTTGTTGTTGTTGTTGTTTTCTATTATAGGGAACAAGTTTTGGATTAGTTATGATTAGTATATTGTTACATGTTTATAATAATGTCTGTAATAAAAATAATAGTTTTTTTTATCATACTGTTATTTATGAATTATATTATTATTATTATTATTATTATTATTATTATTATTATTATTATTATTATTATTATTATTATTATTATTATTATCATTAATTTTTTTTGCAGGCTATCAGAAATTTGCTGTCCAGAAAATTAGATCCGCCAGAGACCTTTAACGAGTTAGCTGCAGCTTCACTAGCACCACTGGGTTTCAACACGTTTCGTGAGTAGGCAAACTGAGAGGTCATTCTGCACTACTGAGTGCCTTGGTCGAGTGATGGAGGCCGGAAACTCACACATTTCATCTTTCGGTCGGTGAAATGACAGTGACGATGGAAGATGTTACATATATTCTTGGCCTCCCGGTTAATGGGGAGCCCGTTACTGGTAAATCAGACAGCAGTCACCAGTTTTTGGTGGAGAACTGCATCGCGTGTTTTGGTCGGGAGCCTAGTCCGCAGGATCATGTATTGGGTAAAGTTAATCTAGCATGGGTCTGACGGTGCAGAGACACCGAGCCGTGTGACACGCAGGAGTCTATTGAGCGTTACCCCTGTTTCGAGAGTTACCTGAAACTGTAGGTCGATCTCGGACGAGATCTTCTATGCTGGTTGGAGATGACGTGTCCGACTTGTGGGCGGTGGCTGGAGCTGTCGTGTTCGACTTGTTGAACTAGTGATGCTGCTGATTCTTTGTCACCGGAGGGTGGTGGTACCTGCAAGGGACTCCGATGCTTAAGTTAGCAAGGGTATTAAACAGGTTTTTAGTAGAATCAGAGTATGAGTTATACCTGGGTGCTCCAGTGTATTTATAATGGTGTGGAGTGACCTTTCTGGGGTTAAGATAGTTATTTTATCTTATCTTATCTTTGAGGGAAGTCATCTTATCTTCAAGGGAACCGCCCTTATCACTCTAGGCTTGGGCTGCCTTTGGATTTGGGTAGTGTTCCTCTGTTTGGGCCCTCTTGGGCCTCTGTAGTGATTTGGCCGAACTCTTTTAAAGAGGTCGGGTAGTTCTGTCCTAAAGAGGTCGGTCGATTCAACCCGGGTCGGACAACTCGACCCAGGGTATGAACAGTACCCCTGCTCGAGTGTGGTCTTCCTTTTTGAGGTCGAGTCCTTAGTTTTAGGACTTCAATCCTTCTTCTGGAGAAGCCGAGCTCAAGCATTGTCGATTTCTTCTTTGTAGAGTTTCCTTTTGAATGCGGAACGTTTTTCTTTTTTCTTCTTTTAATTTTTGGAAACGCGCGTTCCTTGCCTTGAGAACGTGTGATGGTTTTTAATGCCCCATTAATTCTTTAATGTTCCATTTCTTTTGCCTCCCGCTTTCTCATTTCATTTTGAATTACACCAAAGCTTTCTCTTTTCTATTTCTCTTTCTCTTGCTCGCTGTAACTTCCCCATTTCTCTTTTATTCTTTTGTTTCGTTTGTGCCTTTTCATTCTCTTGCCCCCAAGTTTTCACATCTTCGTGCCCTCCTTGGAGTGGTTGTTGGTGTGGGCTCGCCGTTCATCTTCATCGCCTTTCTTACTTTTACAGGTTGGTCCTTTTTTCTTCTTCTTTCTTCCCGCACTATTTTGTACTTGAAAAGTTTTGATCTTTGCTTGGTTTCGTGTTAAAAAAGTTTGAATCTTTTCTGCATTTGTCGTGCATCTGCTTATCACTATAATGTGTGCTTTGGGAGTTTCTTCAATTTTGAATGATCCTTTTTTCACGTTCGACGTTTTTAGGGTTTTTGCATGCCTTTATTGTTTCTGATTTGTATCCTCTGATTTTGAATCTGCATGTCGTTACTGAGGCTTATGAACTGCTTAATTCTGAAGAAGATTGTGCCTTTGATGGTTTCTCTTTGTCTTGTTTGATTTTGATAGCTTTCTTTGCTGATAGACTTTTTGACTTGCGACTTTCTTCTCAGAGTGTTGTTTGTTGGAAGAGGATTATTTTCTTTGTTGAGAGATTTGTTGGGATGTAGTCTTGTAGATTTTTCTGAGTCCTTACTCTGTCATTGCCTCCAAAGGATGCCCCTGGACCTTGGTGTGCGTCTTGGGGTTTTCCTTTTACTGTTTGTATGCTTGAGTTATGTTTGTCCGAGCTGATTTCTTTGATTTTGCCCGAGCTGCTTTGGTTGGTAATCTATTTTCTTTTCTTGCTGTAGGACTAGTTGACCATGTCTTCTCGTAAAAATATTGTCGAGACATCTTCCAAGGTCCCTAAGGGTATGTCCGACTGGCTGGACTCCCTCGTCCTGATGTGTGTTTCCGTAGTTAATTCTGAGTTTTGTGTGGAGCTTAGAAAACATCACCGAATCTGTAGTAGTAGGGATCAGGAGAACAACTATGAATTGGTAGCGCCTGACTCTGATGAAAGGGTTTGCTTCCCAACTCTGACCCAGGGGGAACGCCCCTTCTTTTATGCTTACGACTACTTTTTCAGCCAAATGAACATCACCCTTCCTTTTACCTCCTTTGAGACCGACTTGTTGTGGTCGTGCAACGTAGCTCCATCCCAGCTCCATCCGAACTCCTAGGGTTTTATCAAGATCTTTCAGTTACTTTTCCAAGAGTTGGATGTCAAACCTTCTCAAACTCTCTTTCTTTATCTTTTTGTTTTGACTAACCCCGGGATTTCTTCAAAAAAGAAAGCTTCTTGGATTTTCTTTCGATCTGCTCAAGGACATAAAGTGTTTGCTATGTATGACGAGACCTTTAGGAACTTTAAGAATTACTTTTTTAAGGTCTGAGCTGTTGAGGGAGCTCGACCCTTTTTCTTAGAATCGAATAATGAACCTGCCTTCCGCTTATGTTGGCAAAAGAATGTTGTGGTATCTCGATACTCGTGGGAGATGCTTGACAATGTCGAGCAAGCTTTTGTGAATGTGTTGGAAGATATTTGGAGAAAACCTCCCCATCTCGATACAAAGAGATTTTTGGGGGACCCCTCTCTTGTCCGAACTGCGCTGGGTAGTGTCCGACTTCTTTTGCCCTTGTTTTATTTGCTTTTGCTTCTTTTCCTTCCGATTTGTAACTTGCTTTTTGGTTGATTTATTTTTTCAGAGATGGCAAAGACCAATGATTCCATGAAAGCCTTCAAGAAGGTGAGGAAGGCCACTGCTGTCCATAACATCTCGGCAAAAGCTGCAGGGGAAGGATCTTCTCAAGTTCCTCCTAAGAAGCTGATCTTGAGCTCTACTGGGCCGACGAGGATGATTCCAACTCCTCAGGTCTATTTGGTTGATCCTCCCCTGACTTCTGCTGCTACTTCTTCTACTGTTGGCCCTTCTCCAAAAAGACAGAGGACTGTCGAGCCCTTCAATTTGGATGCCCCTGACTTTGATGCTGTTGGGTTTGTTGATCAACAGATTGCTCCTTACGGTGTTGTTCCTACTGACGATGTCTCTCTTCTTCGTCATTTGGAGTTTATCACTCGGAGCAGTATTAAGATGGCACATATGGGGGCGGCTTTATATCGAACTGCCCAGGATCTTCCCATTCATGCGACAAAGGCTTTTATGGAGGAGGCTAAATCGGAGTTCGACAGAATCAAGGGGTTGAAGGAGGAGCTTGAGATGAAGGTGGCGAAGCTGGAAAAAAAGTTGGAGGGTGACAAGACTCGGGCTACTGCTGCGATGGCTTCTGCGAACTTGGCTGAGGAGATAGCACTGAAGCATAAGGAGAGCTATGTCCTAACTTATGGGGAGATGATAGAGCTCAGGTAGAGGTTGGAGTCTACTCAGGCCGACTACACCGAGCTCCAGGGTCATCTTGTAGGTAGCGTGAATGCTGCTTATGAGAATTTGAAAGATCAGGTTCGAGTTCTTGCACCCGAGCTCGACCTCACCCTATTTAGCTTGGACAACATTGTAAAAGATGGTAAGATTGTTCCTGATGACCCTGATGATGATGATGTAGATGTAGACCCTCCTCCTGTGCCATCTGCCAAGGCCCTTGCTGTCCCGGCTTCTTCAGTTCCTGCCAATGAGGTCGACCAGCCCGAGTCTAACCCTGACGTCCAGATCTTGAACCGGGATGATGGGACTGTAGATGCAGTACCCCTCCAGACTCGTCCCCCTTCTCCCCGAGATACTGCTACTGGGGAGTCCTTGCATCCATTATAGTTTGTTGTATAGCCCGGTCTGTGGGCTTTTTTAAACTCTTATTTTTGTATCTGGTGGTTTATTTAACTTTGGATATTTTAGTTGATTTTCTTTTAGCAACTTTATTTTGAAAAAAAACAAAGTAGTTTTTCTAGCTTCTTGGGGTCGACTTCAGGCGGCCTCTTGAGTTTGTTATTGTAGCAACTTTGTTTCTTTCGTGATATTCTTGTCTGCATCTTTTTGACACTTTTCTGGAATCTTGAGAGTGCTGGAATCTTGCTGTCTGACCTCCTTAGATTGCCTTTGTACTTTATTTCCTACTTTAGTTGGAGCTAGCTTTGTTCAACTAGACTTTTTTGCATTCTTTCATACAATACTTGTAGATTGATTTTATTGAGGTCATGGCTTTCTGGGTCCGACTTGAGTTGCATGCTTTCTGTTGGCGGACTTCTTCGTCTCGGTCCCTTCTGAGTTATTTCTAGTAATCCATTTTATTTGGACCTTTGTCAGGTCTCTTTTATGGATTACTATCTATAACTTTTGTAGTTTTGTTGGGCTGACTTCTTCATCTCAGTCCCTTCTGAGTTATTTCTAGTAATCCATTTTATTTGGACCTTTGTCAGGTCTCTTTTATGGATTACTTTTTATAACTTTTGTAGTTTTGTCGGGCCGACTTCTTCATCTCGGCCCCTTCTGAGTTATTTCTAGTAATCCATTTTATTTGGACCTTTGTCAGGTCTCTTTTATGGATTACTTTTTATAACTTTTGTAGTTTTGTCGGGCCGACTTTATCATGTCGGTCCCCTCTAAATTATTTCTTGTAATCCATTTTATTTGGACCTTTTCCAGGTCTCTTTTATGGATTACTTTTTATAATTTTTGTCGTTTTGTCGGGCCGACTTTATCATGTCAGTCCCCTCTAAGTTATTCCTAGTAATCCATTTTATCTGGATCTTTGTCAGGTCTCTTTTATGGATTACTTTTTATAACTTTTGTATTTTTGTCGGGCCGACTTTATCATGTCGGTCCCTTCTAAGTTATTTCTAGTAATCCTCTTTTTTAGGGCTGGCCAGGCCTCTTTCCAGGGATTATTTTTTATAACTTTTGTTGTTGTAGTCGACTGGTCCGACTTTTTTATGTCGGTCCGTCTTTAAGTTATTTCTAGCAAACCATTTTTATTGAGGCCTCGTCAGGTCTCTTCCTATGGATTACTTTTTGATAACTTCTTGCATTATTCTGTTTTTGCCGCTTTTTATCTTGCCAATTTTGTAGAAATTTGAGATCCTCGATTGGTCGACCTTTGATGAATTCGGTTTTCATCTTTGTTGATCTTTATCGCGATCGAGTAGTGAGTTTGGTTTTCACTTTTTGCCGATATGTAGCTTTATAATCGGACGATAAATTTTTGCATTTCAGATTAATGCGTCTTAATAAAGAGGATTTATAGAAAATCTGAAAAAACTTTATTCGAAATAGAAAATATGCAAATATATACATGTGGGTGTTTACCCCTCTAAGCCGGGCAATTTTATAGATCTTGACTTGGTGCCTCGTTAAAAAATATTTTCAGGAAAACGAGTGCACCTTGACCTAAGATCTTTATTACCTCTAACTATAATACCTTCTTAGGTTGCAGGCATGCCACGACCTTGGTAGCTCTCGCCCTTCTAGTTCGGACACCCTGTAGTAGCCTTTTCCCAGTACCTCTGTGACTCGGTAGGGTCCTTTCCAGTTAGCTGCTAGCTTCCCCTCTCCCGGTCGACTTGTTCCGATATCACTTCGGATTAGGATGAGGTCGTTGTTGGCAAAGCTTTGTTGTACTACCTTCTGATTGTATCTTGAGGCCATTCGACGTTTTAATGCCTCTTCCTTGATCCAAGCTCTTTCTCAGATTTCTGGAAGTAGGTCGAGTTCTTCCTTTTGAAGTTAGGAGTTGGCCTCTTCACTGTAGTGGATCACCCTGGGCGATCCTTCTTCGACCTTCGTTGGGATCATTGCCTCCATTCCGTAAGCTAATCGGAAAGGTGATTCCTTTGTGGTGGAGTGTGGAGTTGTCTGATATGCCCATAGGACTTGTGGGAGCTCTTCAGCCTAGGCTCCCTTCGCGTCCTGTAATCTCCGTTTTAACCCAGCCAGTATGACTTTGTTGGCAACTTCTGCTTGTCTATTAGCTTGGGGTGTTCTACGGATGTGAATTGGTTCTTTATTTTCAAGTCGGACACCAATTTTCTAAAGCCTGCGACTGTAAATTGAGTGCCATTGTCTGTGGTGATAGAGTATGGAATCTCAAACCTTGTGACAATGTTTCTATATAGGAACATTCTACTTCTTTGAGCAGTGGCATTAGCTAGGGGCTCTGCCTCAATCCACTTTGTGAAGTAATCTACCCCAACGATGAGGAACTTGACATGTCCTGATCCTTGGGGGAAGGGCCCAAGGAGGTCGAGTCCCCATTTTACGAATGGTCAGGGTGAGGTTACACTGATGAGTTCCTCTGGTGGGGCGATGTGAAAATTAGCGTGTTTTTGACATGGTGGACATGTCTTTACGAACTCTGTTGCTTCCTTTTGTAAATTTGGCCAATAGAATCTGGCTTGGAGTACTTTTTTGGTGAGAGCTTGTGCTTTGAGATGGTTGCCACAGATGCCACTGTGTATTTCTTCTAAATCTTCCTTTGTGTTAGAAGTCGGCACACATTTTAACAGTGGTGTTGAAATTCCTCTCTTGTATAGAGTATTGTTTATGATGGTGTAGTATTGTGCCTCCCGTTTTAATCTCTTTGCCTCCTTTTTATCTGCAGGGAGTATTTCTGTTTTGAGGTAGTTAATTATGGGAGTCATCCATCCTTGATTCAGGCCGGTTAAGGCTAGGACATTTTCTGCTTCCAAAATTGATGGGTTATGTAGTATCTCCTGAATGAGGCTTCTATTGTTGCTTGCTGGTTTGGTGCTGGCTAGTTTTGAGAGTGCATCAGCTCAAGCATTCTGTTCCCGGGGTATGTGGCGGACCTCGTATTCCCCGAGTTGTCCGAGCCATTCCTTGGTTTTGTCTAAGTACTTTTTCATGGTGCGATCCTTGGTTTGGTAGCTCCCTGTTATTTGCGAGGTGACTACTTGTGAATCGCTAAAAATGATAAGCTTTTGAGCGCCGACCTCCTTAGCCAGCTTCAAACCAGCTAGTAACGCCTCATATTCAGCCTGATTATTTGAGGCAGGGAACTCGAACTTAAGGGAGAGTTCGATTTGGGTTCCCTGATTGCTTTCTATTATTACGCCTGTCCCGCTCACGGTCTTATTCGAGGAGCAGTCTACGTAGAGATTCCATTCTGTAGGGATTTTTGGGGTGTCAGTAAACTCTGCAATGAAGTCGGCCAGGTACTGTGATTTGATGGCTGTCCGCACTTCATATTGAATGTCAAATTTGGACAACTCGACTGCCCACTGTAATATTCTTCCTGCCAAATCTGTTTTCTGCAAAATACCCTTTATGGGTTGGTTGGTCCGAACCTTGATGTTGTGGGCTTGAAAGTATGTGCGAAGTCATCAAGACGTTAGTATGAGAGCATAGATGAATTTTTCTATTTTTTGGTAGTTCAGTTCGGAGCCTTATAGTGCTTTGCTGATGAAGTATATAAGTTGTTGTCCGCTTTCGTCCTCTCTAACGGGTGCTGAGGCTACTGCTCAATTTCCTACTGCGAGGTACAATACAAGTGGTTCTCCTTTCCGTGGCCGAGTTAGAATAGGTGGTTGTCCCAGGAACCTTTTGAAATCCTGGAAAGCTTACTCGCATTCCGTTGTCCATTCAAACCTCTTTCCCTTCCTTAAAGTGGCATAGAAGGGGAGAGATCTTATTGCTGATTCGACTAGAAATCTGGACAAGGCTGCTAATCTTCCATTGAGTTGTTGTACCTCTTTGACACAGGTCGGGCTCTTCATGTTGAGTATAGCCCGACATTTATCCGGATTTGCCTCGATTCCTCTTTGTGTGAGCATGAAACCCAAGAATTTGCCAGCTTCTACTGCGAAGGTGCATTTTGCAGGGTTAAGTCGCATACCATGCCTTCTTATAGTGTCGAATACTTGGGTGAGGTCGGACAGTAATGATTCCTCGCTTTGTGTCTTTACTAACATGTCGTCCATGTATACTTCCATAACTTTCCCGATATGGTCTGTGAAGACTTTATTCATTAATCTTTGATAAGTGGCTCCTGCATTTTTGAGTCCGAATGGCATGACGACGTAGCAGTAGTTTGCTTTTGGGGTTAAGAATGAGGTTTTTTCTTGATCAGGTGGGTACATTGGGATTTGATTGTATCCCGAATAGGTGTCCATAAAAGAGAGGTATTTGTATCCAGAGGAGGCATCCACCAGACGTCGATACTTGGGAGTGGATAAGGATCTTTTGGGCAAGCTTTGTTGAGATCGGTGTAGTCAGTGCACATCCGCCACTTCCCATTTGATTTTTTCACCAAGACGATGTTGGCTAGCCATAGTGGGTACTTGACTTCTCTTATAAATCCTGTCTCTAGTAGAGCTTGTGCCTGTTCTTCCACAGCTTGGGATCATTTTGGCCCGAGCTTTCTGCGTCTCTGCTGTACTGGCCGAGATCCTGGGTATACTGCCAGCTTGTGGGACATTAGTTTGGGGTCTATGCCCGGCATGTCTACGGCCTTCCATGCAAAGAGGTCAACATTATTTCTTAAGAACTATATGAGGGACTCCTTTACGTCTCCTTTTAGGATTGTTCCGATATTGGTTGTTTTATCTGGGACATCTCCGATCTGGACTTTTTCTATTTTGCCTTCAGGTTGTGGACGAAGTTCTTCCCACCCTCGAACTCCCCCGAGTTCGATGGTGTGGATTTCTTCTCCTCTGCCTCTATGGTTTAGACTTTCGTTGTAACAGTGGTGCGCTATCTTCTGGTCTGCTTTTATCGTAGCTATCCCTTCTGTGGTTGGGAACTTCATGCACAGATGTGGAGTTGAGACTACTGCGTCGAGATGATTTAACGTTGTCCGACCTATCAAGGCATTGTAGACTGAACTCACATTGACCACGATGTAGTCTATGTTGAGTGTTTTTGACTGGTTTCCTTTTTCAAAGGTTGTGTGTAGTGAGATGTATCCAAGTTGCTAGATTGGAGTGTCTCCTAGCCCGAATAAGCTGTTCGGGCATGCTCTGAGTTCCTTTTCCTCTAGGCCGACTTTGTCAAAGACGGTTTTGAATAAAATGTCAGTCGATCTTCCCTAGTCTACCAGTGTGCGGTGGAGATTAGCGTTGGCCAATATGATAGTGATGACCATGGGATCGTCATATCCCGAGATGATGCCAGCTGCGTCCTCTTTAGTAAAAGTGATAGTAGGGAGGTCGGGTGCTCCTTCTCCTTCCTCGACATGATATACTTCTTTAAGGTGTCTTTTGCGAGATGATTTGGAGATTCCTCCTCCCGCAAATCCTCCGTGTATCATGTGAACATGTCTCTCCGGGGTACGAGGTGGTCGTTCAGTTCGTCCGACGTCTTTGTCCCTTCTTCTTTTCTTGGCTCATCGGCTTTGCTGGCTAAGTACCGATATAGTTTTCCCTCTCGTACCAGTTTTTCTATGACATTCTTCAAGTCGAAGCACTCATTGGTGGAATGTCCATAGATTCGATGGTATTCACAGTATTCTGTCCAATTTCCTCCTCCTTTCTTGCTTTTGAGTGGGCGAAGTGGGGGTATCCTTTCAGTATGGCATACTTCTCGGTAGACATCTACAAGAGACACCCGAAGAGGGGTATAATTGTGGTATTTCTTGATCTTTTCTCCATGCTGATCTTCTTTTTTCTTGGACTCTTTATCCTTATCTCGAGAGGAGTAGGAGAATCCGGACTTTGAGGTCTCTCCTAGCCGAGAGTTTTCCTCCATGTTGATGTATTTCTTTGCTCGTTCTTGCACTTCATTCAGAGATGTGGGATGTTTTTTTGATATGGAGTGACTAAAAGGTCCCTCTCGCAAGCCATTGATGAGACCCAAAATGGCTGCTTCTGTTGGTAGATTTTGTATGTCCAGACATATTTTGTTGAATCTTTTCATGTAGCTACGGAGACTTTCCCGATCTCCTTGCTTGATCCCTAGTAGGCTTGGGGTGTGTTTAGTTTAGTCCTTCTGGATGGAGAATCTGGCTAGAAATTTTCTGGCTAAGTCGTCAAAGCTTGAGATGGACCTGGGGGGCAGATTGTCGAACCATTTAATTGCTGTTTTCGTCAAGGTAGTCGGGAAGTTTTTGCACCGAGTTGCATCTGAGGTGTCGGTGAGATACATTCTACTTCTGAAATTACTGAGATGATGGCTGGGATCTGATGTGCCGTCGTACGAAGTCATGTCATGGGTTTGAAGTCCTTTGGGATTTTGGCCTTCATGATCTCTTTGGTGAATGGGTCTTGATCCTTACGGGGGCTATCTTCCTGATTGGATCGGATAGTTTTAGCTTTGAGGTCGGCTTCAAACTTTAGGAGCTTGTCCTCTAGCTCTCGGCGTCGCCTAGCTTCCCTTCGTAGGTCTCTCTCAGCCTCCCCTTGATATTCAACCTCTTTTTTGAGTTATTTGAGGCGATCTTGGAGTGCCTCCAGGACTCCTGTGTTTGGCGAGTTCTTATCTTTGTTAGGCTGAGAAGTATCATCTAGTGTGACCTCTGCATTCTTGTGCGGTGTTCTATTCTCCAAATCAGAATTGTGGTCGTTGTCAAGATTGTCCGCCATGATGATGGGATGACTTCCAAGTTTCCCGGCAACGGCGCCAATGTTCCGAGGGTTACCTGAAACTGTAGGTCGATCTCGGATGAGATCTTCTATGCTGGTCGGAGATGACGTGTTCGACTTGTGGGCGGTGGCCGGAGCTGTCGTGCCCGACTTGTTGAACTAGCGATGCTGCTGATCCTTTGTCACTGGAGGGTGGTGGTACCTGCAAGGGACTCTGATGCTTAAGTTAGCAAGGGTATTAAGCAGGTTTTTAGTAGAATCAGAGTATGAGTTACACCTGGGTGCTCCAGTGTATTTATAATGGTGTGAAGTGACCTTTCTGGGGATAAGATAGTTATTTTATCTTATCTTATCTTTGAGTGAAGTCATCTTATCTTCAAGGGAACTGCCCTTATCTCTCTAGGCTTGGGCTGCCTTTGGATTTGGGTCGTGTTCCTCTGTTTGGGCCCTCTTGGGCCTCTGTAGTGATTTGGTCGAACTCTTTTAAAGAGGTCAGGTAATTCTGTCCTAAAGAGGTTGGTCGATTCAACCCGGGTCGAACAGCTTGACTCAGGGTATGAACAACGCCCGGGATCATATTTTCTGCGTGCTCAGAACGGTTGTGTTTTCGGATAGGTGGACTACTTCATTGAACTCGAAGTTTCTGCCACTACTTCGGGATTTCCATCGGATTTCAGGATACAATTGGGGGGCAGCCAATCTGGAACATTTATACAGATCGTTGTGTCGTGCATTACGATTCAAATGTAACGAAATGGATGGGCCACTCATACTACTTTTTCTGTGGATGTGGGAGTACATGCCGCTCCTGGCGCCTATTCCCCGCGATCAGCTCGTCGATGTTGGGGTTCCACTTGCGCGACGGTATTCTTTTTAACTGTTGTTATTATTAGTGTTATTGTTATTATTAGTGTTATTATTATTAATAATATTGTTATTGTTTAGGTGGAGCCATTAGCGTCGGCATACAAGATACATACGAAAGCCTACTGCGCATTTTAGGCGAGGACTCGATGACATGGGAGTCAACGACGTAAGTTGTAACCATTTATCTTAGGCTGCTTATTCACAATAATAATTTTACTTATCGACCTTGTGGGTACTAATGTGCAGTTTATATGGTGCCGTATATGGGAGTTGTGGTTCCGGATGACTTTGCGATCCATTTGTTTATGTGCTCCACACAGTCGTCGTTGGTGTCATTCGAGTGTGTAGAGTGGCACCCGACAGACTGAGTTAGACGACAGTTCAGTCTATAACAGCTTCCACCAGGCCCGACATTCAATATTGGTCGTGATCATTGCAGCCGGTTGACAGGTCCATAGAACCATGACTGGAGAGCAAGGAACATCTAGTGGGTTCTGCGGGAGCGAGTGCTCTGGGGATGAGTGGTTCCGGTTTGTACGATATTGGCGGTGCGAGTATGCCAGATGTTGGTGCTTCTAATGTTAGTGATGGAGTGGATGCTGGAGTACATCAAGGTCGTCCGTATAATTTACGGACACAGATCGCGCCACCGGATAAATACACCCCATCTTTGTATTCGAAGAAGGCGCCGAGGAAGTAGTCTATTGTTTTATCTTATATTGTATATTTAGATATTTTTTGTATTCGTGTTCTTATTCTATATTTAGCTTTATTCTCGAATAACTCTGTTTGAGATTAGCCTGTTGCATTTTTAATCTAAGTATTTATTTATTATTCAGTATTTAATGCATACATAAATAAACTACGGAATAACATAAAAATCTTACATACTACTTTAAATTGGATAAAAAAATTACATAAAATGTTACGTTAAAATGTTTAACCACTATTGACCTCTGGCGGAGCTTGGACCAGCGCGCTGAGGACATCGGCTGCAGCTATGTCCCCCCCCATCCACAAATAGTACACCGATGCGGACCACGCATATCCTGCGAATCCATCTCATTCAAGTAGCGGGTTGACTTCGGTCTTCCTTTTGTCGCGCGGCTCAATGTCCAATTGGTGATCACCTTCGCTCCTTCATATCTATCCCACGTAGATGGGTCACCCATGGAACAAACTTGCCTCTATACACCTTGCAAATTTTAGACATATTGTATATGTTATGCACATACACTTGCCAATCAAGATGTTGGTTAGCGCAACATGCAAGAACGTGGCGACATGGGAGTTGCTCAACCTAGAAATGGCCACAGTCACAGTGTTGTTGCGCAAGTTTAACGGTGTAAATAGAACCATCTTTCATTTCTCGAACCTCAAACATCTCGTTGCACCTGTCGAACCAATTAACGACAATGTTTCCTTCACGTCGAAAGCTTTCTTAAACTCTTTTGGTAGTAAATTCTGAATACGTGAATCCATTGCGGACATGCTCATGAGCCTCGGCGCTCTTCTGAGTAAACAATTCGTTCAGCCGATAGAAAGTAGACCTAACAACGGCAGTCACAGGAAGGTTGCGTGCACCCTTCAGGACATAATTTATGCACTCTACCATGTTTGTGGTCATATGTCCCCAACGATGACCCCCGTCAAATGTCAACACCCATTTCTCAACATCAATCTCATCGCACCATTGAGTATATGCTTCACCTCGCTCTTTAAGCCGTTGGTAGTTTTTGTTGTACTCCTATTCCGTCCCAAAATAGCTTGTTCACCAAACCGTGAAATCATAAGCAGAAGCCACAATATTTCCATGAATAGGACTATAAACAGTGCATTTAAATACCTGTGTTAACCACGAGTTTATGCAAATACAGAGCTTTGAACATACTTAAGAAGTTGGACACGATGTGCCTGATGCAGAACATGTGCCACGCTCTTGGTGGTGACCATGCACCGTTACTGCGAGCTATTGCTGCGTCGATGGAGTTATGGCGGTCATAAATAATTCCCACGCCATCAATGGTAACAACATATCTCCGCAAATTAGTTAGAAAAAACTCCCACACGTCTACTATCTCACCCTCGACTATTGCAAATTCAATAGGCACAATGTTTTGGTTCCCATCTTGTGCAACTGCAACTAGAAGTGCACCTTTATACTTTCCGTACAAGTGTGTACCATTAACCTGCACCAATGGCTTGCAATGCCTGAATGCCACAATACACGGATAAAAGCTCCAAAAAACATGATGGAGAACTTTTACACCTTGAACCTCCTCATTTTCACGGTAAATTTTTGCAACAGATTACTACTTTGCCAACCAAGCCTTATGGTAACTTACAGTGTAGTTGAATCTCGACTGAACTTCTGCAATAATAGACTTCACCTTTATTGACGGGTCCGCTTTAACCAATGGCCTGATGGCATCTGCAATTGTGTCTGAGTCCAACTTGGCATGATCTTGTGAAATTGTGCCCAATGGTGCACGTGTGTTTGCCATTGTATCTCCTGATCTCCCAACACTCCTTCTTTTGAATCAAGTTAGCTCGGATAAGCAAATCGCACCCTGCACCATATACCTTTGCATTTCGCATAGAATGTTTACGGCTCAGACTCATAAACAGTGTAATCAACTCCTCTAGAGATAGTGTAGCTTTTGATTGCAGATATCACCGAATCCCTAGAACCAAATTCTATTCTGACACTAAACTCACCATCTTCCACCGTAAAGTCGCCTTCACTTACGACATGCGATCCACCAGTAGTCGGAAAAAGCAAATAAAATTAATGGTAGTGGTAACTTTAATTAATAACCATAAGATAACATACCGATATTTGCATACTCAGGAAATTCTGGTGCAGGCATGGCTTCGAGATCCAGAGTCCGCATAAAAGATGAAACTTCAAAGGGGTGCTAACTTACGATCGAATTTGCCTCATTTTGTTTTGCCGGATTGCCTGCCAAGTCTCCATCCTCGTTTTTGTCATCGACTTCATAGTTGGCTTCAAACTCCTCTTCACTGTCGTTGTTATCTTCTTCCCAATCTATATCCCCGATTTCATCAATGTTGACATCGTTGCCAACCGAATCCATCCCCGTATACTGTTCAAACTCAATGTACAGCTCGATCATCGGCACGTGAAATCAGGTTTGTTGATAAATACAGAAAATAAGTTGTATACTTGCGTCGTCAGTGATGGACATTATTTGAAACTATATCAGCCCACCGAATACTTGTACAGGATTTCTGTATAAAATGTTGCTCACCCTTTTCAAAATGTGACTTTGTATGTTATCACATAGACCACTTTGTAACTCCACAAAACTGATGGTGCACGGAATAGAAAACGATAAGGGACATTCACAAACAAAAGTCACTCCTTCGTGTGTGTTTGGTATAATCCCACCATTATAATATACTCGCAAATTTACAACACCTTCCATAACCTCAGCCTCACCTAACTCGACTTTTTTGACACAGTTAATTGCCAAAAAAGCACACCACTATGGGCTTTATGCAAGAAAGAGTAAGAGGAGAAGTGAAGATGAAGATGAATGAAATTGCGCTTCATATTTATAGGCAAAGTTGTGGATTAAAATATTATTCTGTGTACAAAACGCAACCTGCGTTTATGGGCTTCAAAAAGAATTTGAATTTTGTGGCTCTAAAAATGCAACCTCCATTTAGCCTACACAAAAAAATGAAAATCTCAAAACGCAACTTGCGTTTAGTATGTTTCAAAAAATAAAAAATAAAAAGTTCAGAACGCAGCATGCGTTTTACATCTGACACCATAGTAGTGCAATTTTTTTCCACACATCCATTTCATGGTGTTACACCTTATTTCTTTCCAAAATAAAAAAAAAAACCAGCCTCAATTTAATCCTCTAATTTTTAATGAACTCAAATTATATCTTAAAATTTTAAAATGTAATTTAAATTGATTTTTCCACCCATCTCTATCACCAAAGAACTAACATATTAACACTTGGCACCAATTAATCCTCAATTCACTGTTCATTCATTAGAAGAAATCTCAATTAGATGTGTCAATCAGTCTATTCTAATTTTTGTGTCGGAGGTTACCTCTTAAAAATATAGAAGAACCCTTAACATAATGTTCCAATTAGGCATCACCATTAGCATCTTTGTCATCAACATTCTCAATTATTTCTTCGCCAAGATGAAGCATGGTGAAGGCTGGCGCTACAACTTGCATTTTGCAGCTATCTTGGTCGTGATGATCGCTAACGGCACAATCTTTCTCCCCATGGCTATCCTTGCCGTAATGACCTTGTTGAGGCGAGTGAATCGTCCATGGCAGTGAAACACCCATGGGCCACTCTGTTGAAGAGGCATTATAGGCTTCTGCTTGTGATGATCATCAATTCCATTTTGTCAGCAGCTCGCCAGCATGAATGTGATTACTTTCTATGCTTTGATTTTGTTCAGAACCATTAGTTTTGGTAGCAACGCTTCTCTTATGTCTTCCATGACCATCAGTGGCAGGATTGATATGCATCTATGTGATGGGATTTCCATGGTGATGGATCTTCTTGGATGGCTGGTTCCTAGCGAGATATTTTTCTTTGAAGTTAGATGGTATGCGAAATTGCTACTCAGGTTGTGAATTGTTGTTCGAAATTGATTCCTTGGCAATGGCACCAAAAACGGATGCACAGGACCATGGTCTAAACATATCTTCACAACTTCGCATAATTAACCAGCAAGTGCACTGGGTCGTCCAAGTAATACCTTACGTGAGTAAGGGTCGAATCCCACGGAGATTGTTGGTATGAAGCAAGCTATGGTCACCTTGTAAATCTCAGTCAGGCGGATATAAAACAGTAATGGGTTTTCAAAAATAAATAATTGAATAGGGATAGAGGTACTTATGTAAATCATTGGTAGGAATTTCAGATAAGCGAATGGAGATGCTTTTCGTTCCTCTGAACCTCTGCTTTCCTGCTATCTTCATCCAGTCAGTCTTACTCCTTTCCATGGCTGGCTTTATGTGATACATCACCACTGTCAATGGCTACTTTCGGTCATCTCTCGGGAAAATGATCCAATGCCCTGTCACGGCACGGCTAATCGTCTGGAGGCATCACCCTTGTCAATGGCTTCATCTTATCCTCTCAGTGAAAATGATCAACGCACCCTGTCACGGCACGGCTATTCATCTGTCGGTTCTCGATCATGCTGGAATAGGATTTACTATCCTTTTGCGTCTGTCACTAACGCCCCGCAATCGCGAGTTTGGAGCTCGTCACAGTCATTCATTCATTGAATCCTACTCGGAATACCACAGACAAGGTTTAGACCTTCCGGATTCTCTTGAATGCCGCCATCATTCTAGCTTACGCCACGAAGATTCTGGTTAGGAGATCTAAGAGATACTCATTCAGTCTAAGGTAGAACGAAAGTGGTTGTCAGGCACGCGTTCATAGGGAATGATGATGATTGTCACGTTCATCACACTCAGATTGAAGTACGAATGAATATCTTGGAAGCAAAACAAGATGAATTGAATAGAAAACAGTAGTACTTTGCATTAATCTTTGAGGAACAGCAGAGCTCCACACCTTAATCTATGGAGTGTAGAAACTCTACCGTTGAAAATACATAAGTGAAAGTCCAGGCATGGCCGAGAGGCCAGCCCTCAAACGTGATCTAAGATAGCATACAACTGATCAAAGATACCTAATACAATAGTAAAAGGTCCTATTTATAATAAACTAGCTACTAGGGTTTACAGAAGTAAGTAATTGATGCATAAATCCACTTCCGGGGCCCACTTGGTGTGTGCTTGGGCTGATCTTGAGTGTTGCACGTGTAGAGGTCCTTCTTGGAGTTGAACGCCAGTATTTGTGCCAGTTTGGACGTTCAACTCTGGTTTTGGATCTTTTTTTGGCGCTGGACGCCAGATTTGGGCAGAGAGCTGGCGTTGAACGCCAGTTTGCATCATCTAAACTTGGCCAAAGTATGGACTATTATATATTTCTGGAAATCCCTGGATATCTACTTTCCAACGCAATTGGAAGCGCGCCATTTCGAGTTCTGTAGCTCCAAAAAATCCACTTTGAGTGCAGGGAGGTCAGAATCCAACAGCATCAGCAGTCCTTCTTCAACCTCTGAATCTGATTTTTGCTCAAGTCCCTAAATCTCAGCCAGAAAATACCTGAAATCACAGAAAAACACACAAACTTATAGTAAAGTCCAGAAATGTCAATTTAACATAAAAACTAATGAAAACATCCCTAAAAGTAGCTAGATCCTACTAAAAACATACTAAACACAATGTCAAAAAGCGTATAAATTATCCGCTCATCACAACACCAAACTTAAATTGTTGCTTGTCCCCAAGCAACTGAAAATCAAATAGGATAAAAAGAAGAGAATATACTATAAATTCCAAACTATCAATGAAACATAGCTTCAATCATATGAGCGGGACTTATAGCTTTTTGCCTCTTGAATAGTTTTGGCATCTCACTTTATCCATTGAGGTTTAGAATGATTGGCATCTATAGGAACTCAGAGTTCAGATAGTGTTATTGATTCTCCTAGTTCAGTATGATGATTCTTGAACACAGCTTCTTTATGAGTCTTGGCCGTGGCCCTAAGCACTTTGTTTTCCAGTATTACCACCGGATACATAAATGCCACAGACACATAATTGGGTGAACCTTTTCAGATTGTGACTCAGCTTTGCTAAAGTCCCCAATTAGAGGTGTCCAGGGTTCTTAAGCACACTCTTTTTTTGCTTTGGACCTTGACTTTAACCGCTCAGTCTCAAGTTTTCACTTGACACCTACACGCCACAAGCACATGGTTAGGGACAGCTTGGTTTAGCCGCTTAGACCAGGATTTTATTCCTTTAGGCCCTCCTATCCACTGATGCTCAAAGCCTTGGGATCTTTTTTATTTCCCTTGCCTTTTGGTTTTAAGGGTTATTGGCTTTTTCTGCTTGCTTTTTCTTTTTCTTTTTTTTTCTTTCTATTTTTTTTTCTGCAAGCTTTGTTCTTTGCTGCTTTTTCTTGCTTCAAGAATCATTTTTATGATTTTTCAGATTATCAAATAACATGTCTCCTAGTCATCATTCTTTCAAGAGCCAACATATTTAACATTCTTAAACAACAACTTCAAAAGACATATGCACTGTTCAAGCATACATTCAGAAAACAAGAAGCATTGTCGCCACATCAATATAATTAAACCAAGTTCAAGGATAAATTCGAAACTCATGTACTTCTTGTTCTTTTGAATTAAAACATTTTTCATTTAAGAGAGGTGATGGATTCATAAGACATTCATAACTTTAAGACAAAGTTACTAACTACTAATGATCATGTAATGAAGACACAAACATAGATAAGCACATAACATAGAAAACGAAAAACAGAAGAAATAAGAACAAGGAATGAATCCACCTTAGTGATGGTGGCGTTTCCTTTTTGAGGAACCAATGATGTCCTTGAGCTCTTTTATGTCTCTTCCTTGTCTTTGTTGCTCCTCCCTCATGGCTTTTTGATCTTCTCTTATTTCATGAAGCATGATGGAGTGCTCTTGATGTTCCACCCTTAGTTGTCCCATATTGGAACTCAATTCTCCTAGGGAGGTGTTGATTTGCTCCCAATAGTTTTGTGGAGGAAAGTGCATTTGAGGCATCTCCGGGATCTCATGGTGATGAGCTTCATACGCCTCTTGAGCTCCATGAATGGGCTCTCTTGCTTGCTCCATCTTTTTCTTAGTGATGGGCTTGTCCTCTTTGATGAGGATATCTCCCTCTATGTCAATCCCAGCCGAATTGCATAGGTGGCAAATGAGATGAGGAAAAGCTAACCTTGCCATAGTGGAAGACTTGTCAGCCACCTTGTAGAGTTCTTGAGGTATAATCTCATGAACTTCCACCTCTTCTCCAATCATGATGCTATGGATCATGATGGCCCGGTCTATAGTAACTTCAGACCGGTTGCTAGTGGGAATGATTGAGCATTGAATAAACTCCAACCATCCTCTAGCTACAGGCTTGAGGTCCAATCTTCTTAGTTGAACCGGCTTGCCTTTGGAGTCAATCTTCCATTGAGCTCCTTCTACACATATGTCCATAAGGACTTGGTCCAACTTTTGATTAAAGTTGACCCTTCTAGTGTAGGGGCGTTCATCTCCTTGCATCATGGGCAAGTTAAACGCCAACCTCACATTCTCCGGACTAAAATCTAAGTATTTCCCCCGAACCATTGTAACATAGTTCTTTGGATCCGGGTTCTTACTTTGATCATGGTTCTTGGTGATCCATGCATTAGCATAGAACTCTTGAACCATTAGGATGCCGACTTGTTGGATGGGATTTGTTAGAACTTCCCAACCTCTTCTTTGAATTTCATGTCGGATCTCCAGATACTCATTTCTTTTGAGTTTAAAAGGGACCTCAGGGATCACCTTCTTCTTGGCCACAACATCATAGAAGTGGTCTTGATGGGCTTTGGAGATGAACCTTTCCATCTCCCATGACTCGGATGTGGAAGCTTTTGTCTTCCCTTTCCCCTTTCTAGAGGATTCTCCGGTCTTAGGTGCCATCAATGGTAATGGAAAAACAAAAAGCTTATGCTTTTACCACACCAAACTTAGAATTTTGCTCGCCCTCGAGCAATAAAAGAAAGAATAGATGAAGAAGAAGAAGAGATAGAGGAGAGGGAGAGTGGGAAATGTTTCGGCCAAGAAGGGTGTAGAGGGGTGTGTTGTGTGAATTTGATGAAGAATGGAGGGCTTTATATAGGGAAGGGAGGGGGGTTAAGGTTCGGCCATATGGGTGGGTTTGGGTGGGAAATTGGTTTTGAATTTTTGAAGGTAGGTGGAGTTTATGAGGTAGGTTTATGGGAAAGAGTGGATGGATGTGAGTGGTGAAGAGGTGATGGGGAAGAGAGATTGAGGTGATTGGTGAAGGGTTTTTGGGGAAGAGTGTTTATGGGATTGTGTGAAAGAGAGTGGTGAGGGATGAGAAGAGTTGAGTGGAGGTAGGTGGGGATCCTGTGGGGTCCACAGATCCTGATATGATCCTGTGGGGTCCACAAATCCTGAGGTGTCAAGGATTTACATCCCTGCACCCATTAGGCATGTAAAATGCCTTTGCACACAACTCTGGGCGTTTAGCGCCAGGTTGGTGCCCATTTTGGGCGTTCAACGCCCATTTGTTGCCATTTCTGGCGTTGAACGCCAGAACCATGCTTGTTCTGGGCGTTCAGCGCCAGAACCATGCTCTGTTCTGGCGTTGAACGCCAGGCAGGTGCTTCCTCCAAGGTGTGATTTTTCTTCTGCTGTTTTTGATTCCGTTTTCAATTTTTATTTTTATTTTGTGACTCCACATGATCATGAACCTATAAAGACATATAACTAAGAAAAATATAGTTAGCTAAATAAAAATTGGGTTGCCTCCCAACAAGCGCTTCTTTAATGTCAATAGCTTGACAGTGGGCTCTCATGGAGCCTCACAGATGTTCAGAGCATTGTTGAGACTCTCCAACACCAAACTTAGAGTTTGGATATGGGAGTTCAACACCAAACTTGGAGTTTGGTTGTGGCCTCCCAACACCAAACTTAGAGTTTGACTGTGGGGGCTTGGGTTGACTCTGCTTTGAGAGAAGCTTTTTCTGCTTCCTCTCCATGGATGCAGAGAGGGATCCTTGAGTTGTAAACACAAGGTTGTCCTTATTCAATTGAAGAACTAATTCTCCTCTGTCCACATCAATCACAGCTCTTGCTATGGCTAGGAAAGGTCTTCCTAGGATGATAGATTCATCCTCTTCCTTTCCAGTATCCAGGACTATGAAATCAGCAGGGATGTAAAGGCCTTCAACCTTTACTAACACGTCCTCTACTTGTCCATAAGCCTGTTTTCTTGAATTGTCTGCCATCTCTAATGAGATTTTAGCAGCTTGCTCCCCATAGATTCCCAGTTTCTCTATTACAGAGAGGGGCATGAGGTTTATTCCTGAACCAAGGTCACACAGAGCCTTAAAGATCATGGTGCCTATGGTACAAGGTATTATGAACTTTCCAAGATCCTGTCTCTTCTGAGGCAATGTCAGTTGATCCAGATCACTTAGTTCATTGATGAACAAGGGAGGTTCATCTTCCCAAGTTTTAATGCCAAATAATTTGGCATTCAGCTTCATGATTGCACCAACGAACTTGGCAGCTTACTCTTCAGTGACATCCTCATTCTCTTCAGAAGAGGAATACTCATCAGAGCTCATGAAGGGCATAAGGAGGTTCAATGGAATCTCTATGGTCTCTAGATGAGCCTCAGATTCCTTTGGTTCCTCAGAGGGAAACTCCTTATTGATCACTGGACATCCCAGGAGGTCTTCCTCACTGGGATTCACGTCCTCTCCTTCCCTTACAGGTTCGGCCATGGTGCTTATGTCAATGGCCTTGCACTCTCATTTTGGATTCTCTTCTGTATTGCTTGGGAGAGTACTAGGAGGGATTTCAGTGATCCTCTTACTCAGCTGGCCCACTTGTGCTTCCAGATTTCTAATGGAAGACCTTGTTTCATTCATGAAACTCACAGTGGCCTTGGACAGATCAGAGACTAAGTTTGCTAAATTAGAAGTATTTTGTTCAGAGTTCTCTGTCTGTTGCTGAGTGGATGATGGAAAAGGTTTATTATTGTTAAACCTGTTTCTTCCACCATTATTAAAGCCTTGTTGAGGCTTTTGATCCTTCCATGAGAAATTTGGATGATTTCTCCATGATGAGTTATAGGTGTTTCCATAAGGTTCACCTAAGTAATTCACCTCTGCTATTGCAGGGTTTTCAGGATCATAAGCTTCTTCTTCATAAGACGCCTCTTGAGTACTGTTGGATGCAGCTTGCATTCCATTCAGACTCTGAGAAATCATATTGACTTGCTGAGTCAATATTTTGTTCTGAGCCAATATGGCATTCAGAGTATCAACCTCAAGAACTCCCTTCTTCATAGGCGTCCCATTATTCATAGATTCCTTTCAGAAGTGTACATGAACTGGTTATTTGCAACCATGTCAATGAGTTCTTGAGCTTCTGCAGACGTTTTCTTTAGGTGAATGGATCCACCTGCAGAGGTGTCCAATGACATCTTAGATAACTCAGACAGACCATCATAGAATATATCCAGGATGGTCCATTCTGAAAGCATGTCAGAAGGACACTTTTTGGTCAGTCCTTTGTATCTCTCCCAAGCTTCATAGAGGGATTCACCTTCCTTCTGTCTGAAGGTTTGAACATCCACTCTAAGCTTACTCAGCTTTTGAGGAGGAAAGAACTTGGCTAAGAAAGTCTTGACCAGCTTATCCCAAGAGTTCAGGCTGTCTTTAGGTTGAGAATCCAACCATATTCTAGCTCTGTCTCTTACAGCAAAAGGGAAAAGCATGAGCCTGTAGACTTCAGGATCTACTCCATTAGTCTTAACAGTATCGCATATCTGTAAGAATTCAGTTAAGAACTGAAAAGGATCTTCAGATGGAAGTCCATAAAACTTGCAGTTCTGCTGCATCAGAGAAACTAATTGAGGTTTCAGCTCAAAGTTGTTTGCTCCAATGGCAGGAATGGAGATGCTTCTTCCATGTAAATTGGAATTAGGTGCAGTAAAGTCACCAAGCATTCTCCTTGCATTATTATTATTTTCGGCTGCCATCTCCTCTTCCTGTTCGAAAATTTCTGACAGGTTATCTCTGGATTGTTGTAATTTATCTTCTCTTAATTTTCTCTTCAGAGTCCTTTCAGGTTCTGGATCTGCTTCAACAAGAATGTTCTTGTCCTTGCTCCTGCTCATATGACAAAGAAGAGGGCACAGAAAAATAATAATAATGGAGATCCTTTATACCACAGTATAGGGATCCCTTTGTGAGTGGAAGAAAAGAGGGAGACAAAGAATCTGATGTAAAGAAAGAAACACAACTGTGAGGAGGGCAGAGATGTGAGATGAGATGTTAGTAAATGAATAAATAAATAGAATAAGATGGGAGAGGGAGAATTTTTGAAAATAATTTTTGAAAAAGAGTTAGTGATTTTCGAAAATAGTTTTTGAAAAAGGTTAGTATTTTTTTTCGAAATTTTTTTTTAAAATCAAAAATAAAAATAATTAGTTAATAAAAAAAGTAATTTTTGAAAAAGAGGGAAGATATTTTCGAAAATTAGAGAGAGAGAGTTAGTTAGGTAGTTTTGAAAAAGATAAGAAACAAACAAAAAAAGTTAGTTGGTTAGTTGAAACAATTTTGAAAAGATAAGAAGTTAGGAAGTTAGAAAAGATATTTTGAAATCAAATTTTTGAAAAAGTTAAGATAAGAAGATATTTTTGAAAAGATATGATAGAAGTTAGTTTTTGAAAAAGATATGATTTTTAAAATCACAATTAATGACTTGATTCACAAGAAATCACAAGATATGATTCTAAAACTCAAAGTTTGAATCTTTCTTAACAAGCAAGTAACAAACTTGAAATTTTTGAATCAAAACATTAATTGTTATTGTTATTTTCGAAAATTTGATATAAAAATAAGAAAAAGATTTTTGAAAAATATTTTTGGAATTTTCGAAAATAACTAAGAAGTTTGAAAAAGATTTGATTTTTGAAAAAGATTTTGAAAAAGATAAGATTTTCAAATTGAAAATTTGATTTGACTCATAAGAAACAACTTGATTTTAAAAATTTTTGAAAAAGTCAATCCAAATTTTCGAATTTGATGAGAGAAAAAGGGGAAGATATTTTTTTTTTATTTTTGAATTTTTATGATGAGAGAGAAAAACAAGAAAAATGATGCAATGCATGAAAGTTATGGATCAAAACAATGAATGCATGCAAGAATGCTATGAATGTCAAGATGAACACCAAGAACACTATGAAGATCATGATGAACATCAAGAACACATTTTTGAAAAATTTTTAATGCAAAGAAAACATGCAGGACACCAAACTTAGAATTCTTTAATGCTTAGACGTTAAGAATTCAAGAATGCATATGAAAAACAAGATAAGACACACAACATGCAAATGCAAAGATCAAACAAGAAGACTTACCAAGAACAACTTGAAGATCATGAAGAACACTATGAATGCATGAGAATTTTCGAAAAATGCAAGATGCATATGCAATTGACACCAAACTTATAACATGACTCAAGACTCAAACAAGAAACAAAAAAAAATATTTTTGATTTTTATGATTTTCTAAATTTTTTTTTTGTATTTTTTTTCGAAAATTATTATGAAAAAGAAAAATAAGGATTCCAAAATTTTTAATATGTATTCCAGAAATCTTGCCATGTTAGTCTAAAGCTTCAGTCCAGAAATTAGACATGGCTCACCAGCCAGCCAAGCTTTCAATGAAAGCTCCGGTCCAAAACACTAGACATGGCCAATGGCCAGCCAAGCTTTAGCATGTAAATCAGGAACAGCAGCAGGTGGATTAACAACAACTAGCTTGCTCTTGATAACAAATTGCTGCCTCAGTCTAAATAAATTTAGACATGGCTTTACAGCCAACCAGGCTTCGCATGCTTCGTGAAACACTAGAATTCATTCTTAAAAATTCTGAAGAAAAATATATTTTTGAAAACATTTTTTTGAAAAGAAAACAAAAAGAAAATTACCTAATCTGAGCAACAAGATGAACCGTTAGTTCTCCAAACTCGAACAATCCCCGGCAACGGCACCAAAAACTTGGTATGCGAAATTGCTACTCAGGTTGTGAATTGTTGTTCGAAATTGATTCCCTGGCAATGGCACCAAAAACGGATGCACAGGACCATGGTCTAAACATATCTTCACAACTTTGCATAACTAACCAGCAAGTGCACTGGGTTGTCCAAGTAATACCTTACGTGAGTAAGGGTCGAATCCCACGGAGATTGTCGGTATGAAGCAAGCTATGGTCACCTTGTAAATCTCAGTCAGGCGGATATAAAACAGTAATGGGTTTTCGAAAATAAATAATAGAATAGGGATAGAGGTACTTATGTAAATCATTGGTAGGAATTTCAGATAAGCGAATGGAGATGCTTTTCGTTCCTCTGAACCTCTGCTTTCCTGCTATCTTCATCCAGTCAGTCTTACTCCTTTCCATGGCTGGCTTTATGTGATACATCACCACTGTCAATGGCTACTTTCGGTCATCTCTCGGGAAAATGATCCAATGCCCTGTCACGGCACGGCTAATCGTTTGGAGGCATCACCCTTGTCAATGGCTTCATCTTATCCTCTCAGTGAAAATGATCAACGCACCCTATCACGGCACGGCTATTCATCTGTCGGTTCTCGATCATGCTGGAATAGGATTTACTATCCTTTTGCGTTTGTCACTAACGCCCCGCAATCGCGAGTTTGGAGCTCGTCACATTCATTCATTCATTGAATCCTACTCGGAATACCACAGACAAGGTTTAGACCTTCCGGATTCTCTTGAATGCCGCCATCATTCTAGCTTACGCCACGAAGATTCTGGTTAGGAGATCTAAGAGATACTCATTCAGTCTAAGGTAGAACGGAAGTGGTTGTCAGGCACGCGTTCATAGGGAATGATGATGATTGTCACGTTCATCACACTCAGATTGAAGTACGAATGAATATCTTGGAAGCGAAACAAGATGAATTGAATAGAAAACAGTAGTACTTTGCATTAATCTTTGAGGAACAGCAGAGCTCCACACCTTAATCTATGGAGTGTAGAAACTCTACCGTTGAAAATACATAAGTGAAAGTCCAGGCATGGCCGAGAGGCCAGCCCTCAAACGTGATCTAAGATAGCATACAACTGATCAAAGATACCTAATACAATAGTAAAAGGTCCTATTTATAATAAACTAGCTACTAGGGTTTACAGAAGTAAGTAATTGATGCATAAATCCACTTCCAGGGCCCACTTGGTGTGTGCTTGGGCTGATCTTGAGTGTTGCACGTGTAGAGGTCCTTCTTGGAGTTGAACGCCAGTATTTGTGCCAGTTTGGGCGTTCAACTCTGGTTTTGGATCATTTTCTGGCACTTGACGCCAGATTTGGGCAGAGAGCTGGCGTTGAACGCCAGTTTGCATCATCTATTCTTGGCCAAAGTATAGACTATTATATATTTCTGGAAAGCCCTGGATGTCTACTTTCCAACGCAATTGGAAGCGCGCCATTTCGAGTTCTGTAGCTCCAGAAAATCCACTTTGAGTGCAGGGAGGTCAGAATCCAACAGCATCAGCAGTCCTTCTTCAACCTCTGAATCTGATTTTTGCTCAAGTCCCTAAATCTCAGCCAGAAAATACCTGAAATTACAGAAAAACACACAAACTCATAGTAAAGTCCAGAAATGTGAATTTAACATAAAAACTAATGAAAACATCCCTAAAAATAGCTAGATCCTACTAAAAACATACTAAAAATAATGTCAAAAAGCGTATAAATTATCCGCTCATCATTAGATCTGTAGCTCAGAGCATTAACATGTCGGTTAATATGATTTTCACATTTGCAATTGCTCAAGAGTTCACCTTCACGCTCTTTCATATGAAATTTGACTTCTTTATCTTTGCTTTTTTTTTTTTGTAACAAATAAACAACAAATTGGGGTTTAACCTCTTTGTAGAGTCACACGGCATCATTTTGCAAATGTTTAGATAGCAACAGTAAAACAACATCGTCTAATTGGCCCAGGTGTCAATTAAACATGACACGTCAGTTCTTCGATGACAGAGATGGACGGAAGGATCAATTTGAATCATGTCGTAAAATTTTACGGTACAATTTGAATCAATTAAAAATTAGAAGGCTAAATTGAGTCAGAAGTCTAATTTTAAAGATCATTTTAAATAATAACTCAACATAATTTTAATATAATTTTTTTCAACTATAATATAATGATATATTAAAAAGATAAACAATACTACAATGTAACAATAATACATCTATCTTTTTTAACTTTTTTAACAAAAAAAGTAAAGACTTTTAATCTAAATTCATATTCATTGATCATAAATGGGTTAAGTATGATTTTGGTCACTAACGTAGAGGTCAAAAATTTATTTCGTACCCGACCTTTTTTTTGCTACAAAATGGTCCCAAAGGTTTACCTTAGTTTTAAAATCGTCCTTCGGACGAAAATACCCCTCCCCCCCTCTTCTTCCTCAACATTAACCAAAAGCAGAAGCAGAAGCACAGAAGCAGAAGTGCAGAAGCAGAAGCGCAAATGCAGAAATAAAAGCAGGCAAAAGTAAAAACCAGAAGCAGAATAACAACAATCAGCAGAACAACAACAACAACAATAACAATGGAAGCAAAAATAGAAGCAAAAAATAAAAACAAAACCAAAACCAGAAGCGAAAACAGAAGCAGACAGAAGCAGAAGCAACCAAAGCATCAACAATAATAATTGAATAAAAGGAATAAATAGAAGCAAGCAGAAGCATCAACAACAACAACAACAACAACAATAAAATCCTTTAAATTTGAAAAATTAAAGAAAAAAGGAATAAAAAATTGAAACAGAGGGGAAGGGTTGCGGTGGTGGTGAGGGAGGAGGGGCTGCGGTGGTGAACGGTGATGCGATGATGGCGGGCTACAAATCGCTACGAAGACGGCACTGTAGTGGTCGGTGGCGCTGTGGAGGACTTCGTTCCTCTCTTCTCTTTCTCTCTCCCTCTACTCTCTCCTCTCTTGCCGTTAGTGTATGTGCTAAGGAAGAAAGGAGCAACGGCAACGGCCAGGAGCAGCAGCGGCAGTGTGGAGCGGCTACGGCAGTAGGAAACGGTGACCTTTCCCCTTCTTCCTCTTTCCCCTTCTCTGGAAACAACACCCTCCATTCTTTTTCTCCTCCCTCGTCCCTTTCTTTCTTTTTTATTTTATTTTATTTTATTTTATAATTTTTTTAATTAGGAATAATTTGGTAATAAAAATAAAAAATTTGGTAAAAAGGTTAATTTTAAAATAAACTGAAATTTTCGGAACCATTTTGTAACGAAAAAAAGATCGTAAACGAAATAAATTTTTGACCTCTATATTAGAGACCAAAATCGTACTTAACACATCATAAATTTTACTTAGAGAATAACATTCTACATGCCCCTCTTTATATAAGCAAGAATTGCTAATAAACTAATATTTTCTTAATGACTAAGTTATTCCTAATTAATTCCAACTAATGTCTATATAAGATTCTAGCATAACAAATTAAAAAATTGGATCATGTATTAGTAGTTTGGATGAATCTACTTATTATAACATTGAAGGTCTTCAAATTTTAATCTAATTTTACTACATATTATTTTTTTAATTAAATTAGATATACACTAAAATTAGTAAATTTTAGTATAAAATATATATTAAAATTAAAATATATATTAAAAATAAAATAAATTATATATTTATCTATATAAAAATATATAATAATTATTTTTAATAATTAATTTTAATGTATAAATAATATTTTTTTATTTTTATATTGCTAAATTTTTCAAGTTATACTTTGACCAAATTAAAGTTTTCAACTTATTTTTAAGAATTTGACGTACTCTAAACATTTTAATTCAACTTAAAATTTTTAACTTATTATTAGTAATCGACAAGCTTAGTTTTATTTTTTCACGTATCTTTTAACTATATTATAGATTACCAAAAACAAAAAACTTATTAGGTTATTACTGCTGCTTCTACATTACTTTTTTAATTGGCCAAAGAGCATTATCTCTCACCGACATCAAATCACAAGGAATGGACATATCTCAAGGTACTGAGAATTTTTAATTGGCAAAAAGTAGGAGGAAAAAGAAAAGAAAAACCCTCCAATAATGTTTAAAAATATTTTAGTACATTTAAATTAATTATTAAAATTAATAATTAATATATTTATATATAAATATATATAATTTAATTTATTTTAATGTATATTTATATTTTAATATATATTTTATATTAATAATTAATTTTAATAATTGATTTTAATATATATAGTATATAATCGAATAATGTTAGATGTACATATATCTTGATTCCGGTCATGAACCAAATCTCGAGTGAATGTAAGGCACGTTGGCCACATTTGTTTTATTATTATAATATAATATAACAAAATAATAACCAAATCAACAAACAAGATAATCTAATATCTCTTTCGATAATCCATATATGATTGCTAATGCCATGTAAAACGTGTGAAGTGACCTCTCTTACTCTTATCTCTGCTTGGTTGTGGGCCCACCATTGTAGCAACAGAACAGTGACCGTAGTGAAATCCAACCCACAAGATATGGATCCAAAGTGGCTAAGTTCCACTCACTGCTGCAAGAACCCAAAAAGCATATGTTAATCCCTTCCCATTTTTTAAAAGCAAAAGACCAATACAAGGAAAGATAGCCAATCACTCATAGCTCACGTGATAGTTGTCTCCTCTTTTTGTGTAGAGGTCTCGAATTCAACATAAAAAAAAAATAGACATACCTTTCAACTTTTTTTAAAGAAAAAAATGATAGAAAAGTCAATTTAAAAAAGATGATTATTATATAACCAATAATAAATTGATTACAAATTTTCAGTGTGTAAGTGTTACACTAGAATTTGCATATAATGGAACAGTAGAAGAATGTACTGGATAAAAATAGAAGAAGAGAATTTATTATTGAATGATAAAAAGAGATTCAAGTATAGTCTGTTTTTGAGTAAGGAAAAATTTCTCTAAGACTCACGTTTCAATTTTTTTTCTACGTAACATATGAAAATGACTCTTTTCACTATATACTCTTTCACGCTTTCTAACTAACTTCTCCACCTCAACAGAGTAATAATTCTCTGATCCACACTCTCACTTAGACACATAGTTCCTCATCCAAGTGGGAGTTTTTCTATTCCTAGCTAATTTGGGCTCTCTTTCTCTTGCTAGCCCAACTCCTTGTTCCTCATCATTTGCTGAATTCTCCTCTGGACTTAGTTCTGATGGCCTAATATTGTTTGAACCAGATGGAGATCTATCAACTATTCCTCCCTCCAACACGACCTTGTCCTCAAGGTCAACTTCAGGGAATGATAAATCACTATTTTATGGTTTATCTTGTGTTCAATTGAGTGGTTTTTATCAATTCTTTACTCACTTATTCATATTAATTGCATGGTTTTACGTTTTCCTTCTTGATTTTGTGCTATGATTGAAAACATGTTTCTTTGGTCTTAAAATTACTAATTAATAATCCTCTCTTATTACCATTCGATACCTTGATATGTGTGTTAAGTGATTTCAGGATTTACAGGGTAGGAATGGCTCAGAGGATGGAAAGGAAGCATGCAAAAATAGAAGGAATACAAGAAGTTGAAGAAATTGCTAAGCTGTCCAACCTGACCCTCTCGCACTAAAACGGTCATAACTTGAGCTACAGAGGTCCAAATGAGGCGGTTTCAGTTGCATTGGAAAGCTAACGTCCGGGGCTTCGATTTGATATATAATTTCCCATTGTGGCCATACAGCTAGGTGACACAAACGCGTGCTTGTTCGCGTCTCCACGCGGACGCGTCGCAGTGACGAAAATCAGCGTGTTTGAATTCGCAACCAGCGAATTCTGAGCTGTTTCTGACCCAGTTCTCGGTCCAGAAAACACAGATTAGAGGCTATAAAGTTGGAGAATGCATCCGAACAACACACCATACATTCGTAATACATAATTTTAGGATTAGATGTAGTTTTTAGAGAGAGAGGTTCTCTTCTCTCTCTTAGGATTATGATTAGGATTTCTCTCAATTTTAGGACTGCTTATCTTCATTACAGGTTCAATGTTCCTTTTATTTATTTTATCAATTTAGTTTATGAACTCTTTATGTTTAGATTTATTTTCTATTATTAATGCAATTGAGGTATTTCAGATTTATGATTTTTATTTAGCCTTTTATATTCTTGGCTTTAATTGATTAATTGGAGACTCTTGAGTTATCAAATTCATCGTGATTGATAGTTGTTATTTTTGCTAATTGATTTGAATTCCAATAACTCTAGTTTTTCCTTAGGAATTGACTAGAACCTGAGGATCAAATTGATTAGTCCACTTGACCTTCCTTTGTTTAGCAAAGGTTAACTAAGTGGGATTAAAACCCAATTCTCATCACCGTTGATAAGGATAACTAGGATAGGACTTCTAATTCTCATACCTTGCCAAGAGTTTACTTTATAATTATTTATTTATTTTTTTTGCCATTCTCTTTATTTTAAAAAAACCCAAAAACACATCTTTTTACATAACTAATAATAAATCATACCTCCCTGCAATTCCTTGAGAAGACAACCGGAGGTTTGAATACTTCGGTTATTTATTTTTATTGGGTTTGCTTTAGTGATAAACAAAACTTTTGTACGAAGGGATTTTTGTTGGTTTAGAAACTATATCTACAACGCGATTATTTTTATAAAATTCTTTACCGATAGAAAATCTGATCGTCAAAAATGGCGCCGTTGCTGGGGAATTACAAACGTGTGCCTTATTATTGGTTATTGTAAATATTTACTTTTAAATTGATTTTTTTGAAAAAAAAAATTCAAATTTTTTTTTTTAAATTTTTTTTTATCTTATCTTATCTTAGTTTTAAATTTCAAAATTCAAATCTTTTTTTCAAAAATCATATCTTTTTCAAAATCTTATCTTATCTTATTTTAAAAATTAAATTTCAAATTTCAATATTTAAATTCCAAAATTCAAAATTCAAAATTTAAATTTAAAATTTTAAAAATCAAACCTTTTCAAAATTTAAATCTTTTTCAAATCTTTATCTTATATTGTTGACTTTTTCAAAAATTCAAATTTCAAAATTTAAAATTAAAAAATTTAAATTTCAAAACTTTTTAAATTAAAAACTTATCTTCTCTTACTTAACTTATCTTATCTTTTCTAATCTTAAAATCCAATCTTTTTTAAACATTTTCTCTTATTTTATTTTATTTTCCTTTACTTGTTTATTTATTTTTGTTTTTAATTTTTATTAGCTACTATGAATTCTCACCTCTCTGGTTTCAAGTTTGGTTCCAATGTTATTGTAAGGAATGGAAACTATAATCAAAATAGGCATTAAGGTTGGAAAAATCAAAGATGGGAGGAGCCACAAGGATTTGATCAACCCTCTTGGCAACAACCCCCTCCAATGCGCTATAACCAACAAGTCCCACCATATGCTTATGTACCACCTCCTCAACACAACTCTGGACCACCATACTCATAAGCACCTTACCACCAAACACCCCATATGACCCTAATCCTAACCACCCACACCAACCACCACATGAACCCTCCTATCCACCCCAACCTCCATTGGATAAAAACATACTCATCTCTAACATCATTGGTCTCACCTCTACACTCCAAAATCTTATATCCCGCATGAACCAACCCTTTACCTCCAATATTCAACCCTCAAGCTCTAGTACACTTCTTTTTCAACCACATAATAATCTTCCCATTCCATCACCACCCTCCATGGAAGAGTACCCACATCCATCAATCCAAGAGCAAGATGATCCCAGTTATGCTATTGATATGGAACAAGAAAGAAGGAATCATCTTTGCGAATCCATACTTCATAAGAAGCTAGAGGAGGCCCTACAGATGAAGGTAGTGGAGACCCTTGAAGTCGAAGGAGTGGTTGAAGAATTAGTGAAGAAAGACATCAAGGAGGAGTCTGATTTTATCTCAGAGCAAGAGAAGGCCCAAAATGTGGAGATAAGAGAAACCCTTAAAGATGAAGGAATAGTTAAAGGGAGATGTCATGAAAAGAAAATCATCAAGGATGAGTACGATTTTATACTAAAACAACTGGACAAAGCAGTAATTACTAAAGAGGAGGAAGTGGTTGAAGACTTAGGAGATGCTGAACCTCCATGGGAAAGTCAAGTTATAGAGCCTCCTTCAAAGACGCTTGAAATTGATGTTGAGGAGGGTGTACAACCTCCAAGGCATATCATGGCTACAGACTTTGAAGAGGTTGATCAAGAGATGGAGATTAAAGAAGAAGAAGCACAACCTACCATGCCCTTGGTGAGTAATGAAAAAGATAATGAATTGGAAGAAAGCTACCAAGAGGAAGAGGTTGAAATTGAAGAAGCTTGCAAAGAGGTGGAAGTTATTAAGGAAGAACACAAGGGAATGGAGCTTGAAATCACCTTGCCAAATTTGTTGGAGACCTCTCCCCCTAAGCCACCATCATCCTTCACAACATTCAAGTGGGTAAAATACTTATCCTTAACCTTTACCTTCCCGCTTGAATATGGGCTACTTGAGACAGATGGTCAGCTTAGAGCTCTCTGTGGCTTTAAGAGTAAGAGGGAGATGGTTAGTGGTTGGCAACACCATCTTAGGTTTGTTATGGTTGGAAGCTCAAGGCCTGATTGCAAGGGTTGGCATAATTCTCAATTAATTGGGTCTAGGAAGCTATTTGGATGCTCTAGTGAGAATTCGGATTGCTTGTCACCCGGATGGAATCATCATGATCCACTTGAAGACGGATGTAGAAACAAGATTTGGGATCCAGGCATATATGAGGATCAAATTTGGGAGCTCAAAGCTTGTGACAAACTCCATCAAGGCTTGAGAAATTTACTTGGTATTGATAGAGCTTATTGGAAGTCCAAGCATTGGTGGAAGTTTCAGGATGAGTTCAAGCACAAGCCGCCATGACAAGGAGGTCACCAAATGTCCAACTTAAGGACTTTAACTAAAAGTGCTAGGTGAGAGACAACCCACCATGGTATGATCGTTCCTTTTCAATTTTAATTTTATTTCGTTTTGTTTGTTTTAAAGTTTTGTTTTATTCTATTGAACCTGGAATTATTCATAACCTCCATATTAGCATTTTCATTCTGCATACTGCATAAAATAAAATAGGTGCATAAAAAAAAAAAAACACGCACGCGACGCGTAGCGTCACTGACGCGTCCACGTCACAGTGCATTAGAAACCAAGGAGAAGAGAAGCAGAGAGTCACGTGAAAGCGTGGCTGGAGGCGTGCCTTAGGCACAAATATGACCACGCGACCGAGTCACTGACGCGTCCGCGTCATTTGTGAAACAGCCTCCCCACGCGTCCGCGTCACCCACGCGAACGCGTGGCCCTGTGAAATCGACGTAAATGGGTGTATGTCAGTAAGTTATGATGGAGTGGGGCTGGAACCATGCTAGAAGCACAAGCCCTACCATGCGAACGCGTGCCCCACGCGTCCGCGTCATTTTTTAAAAAAAAAGGCTATTCACGCGATCGCATCAACCACGCGACCGCGTCACTCAAATATTTTGGCATAATAAGTTTGAGACAGAGAGTTGCGCGAAAGCGTCGCTGCCCTCGCGCCAATCGCACCAATCAAGTCACGCGACCACGTGACCCACGCGTCCGCGTCACCTGAACTTATCCCACACCACGCGACCGCGTCACTCACACGTCCGCGTCATACGCGGCGCACAGAATTTCCACATCAGCCAAAATATCTTATCTTTTCTTCCCCAAATCCTAATTTATTTCTTCTTCTTTCTTCTTTCTTTCTTTTCTTCTCCCCCTCTACTCTTCTATCCCTTTAATTTAATGCATTTATTCGTTCTTTTTTCTTCTCAATTTCATCTTAGCTTAATTCCTTTTGGTTTCTTTTTCAATTCTTTTTCATGCATTTTTATGTTGGTGTTGGAGTTTTATTTAGATAGCACATTATTTTATTTGAGCATGTGGCTATTCTGAGGAGAGATTTGACAATTGACATTTACTTATGGCTCTCATATATATTTGGATTACATTATTTTCATTCCTATTTTAACTTGCACACCCAGTGTTTTTGAAAAAGCTTTTATGGCATTTTGAATCTTATTTTATTTTACTCTTTCACTTGCATACCTCTTTTTCACAACACTTGTGCTCCACATGTATTTGGGATTATCATTCACAATTGTCGTCATTACACATGCTCTTTAATTTGTCACATTTATTACTTGATGCTTGAGCTATGCTTCTCTTGCCTATTATTTGCATGTTTTTACCCTCTTGCATCTAATTATTTTGAATTGCCCTTTTTGATCTTTATTGTTGTCTTCCCTACATGTTGTAGCTACCATGTAGTTGGGCTATCATCTTTTCTTTGGCATTCCTTATCACTTGGAATTTCCTCCCTTCCAGTTTTAGTTTTCTATATTTCACACTCTTCCTTTTTCTTCTTCCTTAGGCATGGGTACCAAGAAAGGAAAAGAGAAGGCCACTGACAAGACACCGGCACGGAGAGGAACCAAGAGACCTCCAGCTAAAGCACCTCTATCTACAAGCATCAGTTGTAGCAACCCGTCCACTTATACATCTCAGCATGCACCGAGGACGGTGCAATCTTTAAGTGTGGGGAGGTCAATACCGATCTGCATGGGTTAGTTATTTTCTTCCCAACACCAATGTTTTATTTTCTTTGTTAATTCATTGTTGCATTTGCATATTTAATTGCATGTTTGTTTGATTTTGTGCATTTAGTTACTACTTGGTTGAAGTAATATTTTCTTTTTCAAGAAATTTTTATAGTATTTCACTAATTTAAATTGAAAAATTTTTTCTGTTAAAAATTGTTTGAAGTTGTATTTGGAACATAGTTTAAAAAGCTAAGAACACACAATCTGTGAGATTTTGAGCTTATTTATATGGTTACATTATTTAACCATAAATTTTTATTCTTGTGTGTTTTCTTCCCTATGATTGCAATCTTTGCTTTGTTCCATTCTATATGTCCACTGTTTAGTGTATTTATATGCTTGCATATGATTGAGGCCATTACTTGTTTGGCTCATGATGTGCGGATATTTTATACGCTTTTTGGAGTTAATTTCATATAGTTTTTAGTATGTTTTAGTTAGTTTTTAGTTTATTTTCATTAGTTTTTAGGAAAAATTCATATTTCTGGACTTTACTATGAGTTGTGTGTTTTTCTGTAATTTCAGGTATTTTTCTGGCTGAAATTGAAGGAGCTGAGCAAAAATCTTATTCAGGCTGAAAAAGGACTGCTGATACTGTTGGATTCTGACCTCCCTGCACTCAAAGTGGATTTTCTGGAGCTACAGAACTCGAAATGGCGTGCTTCCAATTGCATTGGAAAGTAGACATCCAGGGCTTTCCAGCAATATATAATAGTCCAAACTTTGCTCAAAGATAGACGACATAAACTGGTGTTCAACGCCAGTTCTCTGCCCAATTCTGGCGTCCAGCGCCAGAAAAGGATTAAAAGTTGGAGTTCAACGCCAGAAATGGATTCAAACCTGGCGTTGAACGCCCAAAATGGCCTTATGCACGTGAATTACTTAAATCTCATCCCCAGCACACACCAAGTGGGCCCCAGAAGTGGATCTCTATACCATCTGCTATAGTTTACTCATTCTCTGTAAACCTAGGCTACTAGTTTAGTATTTAAACAACTTTTAGAGACTTATTTTGTATCTCATGACAATTTTAGATCTGAACTTTGTACTCTTTGACGGCATGAGTCTCTAAACTCCATTGTTGGGGGTAAGGAGCTCTGCTGTGCCTCGATGAATTAATGCAAGTATTTCTGTTTTCTATTCAACATGCGTGTTCCTATCTAAGATATTCATTTGCACTTCAACCTGAATGTGATGAACGTGACAATCATCATCATTCCCTATGAACACGTGCCTGACAACCACTTCTGTTCTACTTTAGATTGAATGAGTATCTCTTAGATCTCTTAACCAGAATCTTCGTGGTATAAGCTAGATTGATGGCGGCATTCATGAGAGTCCGGAAAGTCTAAACCTTGTCTGTGGTATTTCGAGTAGGACTCTGGGATTGAATGACTGTGACGTGCTTCAAACTCGTGAGTGCTGGGCGTAGTGACAGACGCAAAAGGATAGTAAATCCTATTCCGGTACGATTGAGAACCTGTAGATGATTAGCCGTGCGGTGACAGCGCACCCGGACCATTTTCACTGGAAGGATGGATGGTAGCCATTGACAACGGTGATCCACCAACAGACAGCTTGCCATAGGAGGACGTGCATGCGTGAATCAGAAGACAGAGGAAAGCAGAGATTCAGAAAACAAAGCATCTCCAAAACTCCAACATATTCTCCATTACTGCATAACAAGTAACCTTTAATTTATGCTCCCTTGGTTATTCGCAATTCAACTGATAAACATAATTGACTTCCTAACTAAGATTTACAAGATAACTATAGATTGCTTCAAACCAACAATCTCCGTGGGATTCGACCCTTACTCACGTGAGGTATTACTTGGACGACCCAGTGCACTTGCTGGTTAGTGGTACGAGTTGTGAAAAGTGTGATTCACAATTCGTGCACTAAGTTTTTGGCGCCGTTGCTGGGGATTGTTCATGTTTGGACAACTAACGGTTTATTTTGTTGCTTAGATTAGGAAAAATTTTTCTTTTTTGGTTTAGAGTCTTTTATTATTTATCTCCTGTTAAAACACTTTAAATTTATAGCTCAATTAGTTAGAACGTGGTGTTTATGTTCATGGTAATTGGCTATCATATTTTTAAAATCTTTTTCAAAAATATTTTTTTCTATTAAATCCTGTGCCAAACTTTAAGTTTGGTGTTTTCTTGTTGATTTTTCACAAAAAAAAAAAAATTTCGAAAATTTATTTTGGTTTTCTAAAAAAAATTTTAAGTTTGGTGTTCTTCCTTTGTGTTCTTGTGTTCTTGTGAGTCTTCAAAGTGTTCTTGAGTTTTCCTTATGTCTTGATCTTAAAATTTTTAAGTTTGGTGTTCCTTGGTGTTTCCCCCCCCCCCAAAAATTTTCGAAAACAAGGAGCATTAGATCTAAAAATTTTAAATCTTGTGCTATCTTATTGTTTTTCTCTCTCTTCTTAAAATTCAAAAATATCTTTTCTCTCTGTTTTAAAAGCAAATTTTCGAAATCTATTTCTAAAATTCAGATTTTTATTTCAAAATTTAAAAACCTTTTTCAAAAATCATCATATCTTTTTCAAAACTTCCTAACCACTTTCTCACTCCTCAGTTTTTCGAAAATCTTCACTCATTTTTATTTATTTTAATTTGATTTATTTTGTTTTCGAAATAAATAAATAATTAAATAAATAAAAATATTATTTTTTTTTCTATTTTACATCATCTCCCTTTCTCCATCATGGACCTAAGCGGAAATGAACAGTCCAGGAGGACTCTGGGGTCATATTCTAACCCCTCTACTACTTCATATGGGAGTAGTATCTGCATACCCTCCATTGGAGTCAGTAGCTTTGAGTTGAATCCTCAGCTTATTATCATGGTGCAGCAAAGTTGCCAGTACTCCGGTCTTCCACAGGAAGAACCTACAGAGTTTCTGGCACAATTTTTACAAATTGCTGACACAGTACATGATAAAAAAATAGATCAGGATGTCTACAGACTATTACTGTTTCCATTTGCTGTAAAAGATCAAGCTAAGAGGTGGTTAAATAACCAACCTAAGGCCAGCATAAGGACATGGAAACAGCTAACAGAAAAATTCCTGAATCAATACTTTCCCCCAAAACGGATGACACAGCTAAGGCTGGACATCCAAGGCTTTAAACAAGGAGATAATGAATCTCTTTATGATGCCTGGGAGAGATACAGAGAGATGCTAAGAAAATGCCCCTCTGAAATGTTTTCAGAGTGGGTTCAGTTAGACATCTTCTACTATGGGCTTGCAGAAGGAGCTCAGATGACTCTAGATTACTCAGCTGGTGGATCTATCCACATGAGAAAGACAATTGAAGAGGCTCAAGAGCTCATTGATACAGTTGCCAGGAATCAGCATCTGTACCTAAGCAGTGACCCTTCCATGAAAGAAGAGGTTAAAACAGCAACTGCTGAACTCAGTCCTGTGAAACAAGCTGCTGAATTCAATCAGCAATTGGACTTCCTAACAAATCAATTAGCCGAATTCAAAGATAGACTACAAGAGACAAGGATGGCTAATATACATATGGAAGAACAGTTTAAGCAAACAAAGCAGCAGCTGTCAAGACAAATAACAGAAGAATGCCAAGCAGTTCAATTAAGAAGTGGGAAAACATTAAATACCCCACCTCAAGGCAGCAAAAAGCTAAGGAATGAGCAAACCACCTAAAATTCACCTGAGGACAATAAGAGCCCAGGGAAAAATAATTCTGGCACTAAAACGCCAGAAAATTGGTGGAAGGCTGGCGTTGAACGCCCAGACCATGCCCAAAACTGGCGTTCAACGCCAGAAACAAGGCAAAACTGGCGTTCAACGCCAGAAATGGGCAAGGATCTGGCGTTGAACGCCCAAACTGAGCAAGATCTGGCGCTTAACGCCCAAAATGGGCACAATTCTGGCGTTCAGACGCCAGGAACAAACAAGGAGTTGGCGTCTAACGTCACTCCAGTTTCTAACTCTGGCACTCAATTGCCAGTGAGGGATCAGACACACACAAATGCTGATTACAACCCCTCTAAAAAGGCTTCTTCAACCACTTCTGTAGGCAATAAATCTGCAGCAACTACGGTTGAGGAATATAAAGCCAAGATACCTTATCCTCAAAAACTCCGGAAAGAGGAACATGATAAGCAATTTGCTCGCTTTGCAGATTATCTCAGGACTCTTGAAATAAAGATTCCATTTGCAGAAGCACTCGAGCAAATACCTTCTTATGCCAAGTTCATGAAAGAGATTTTGAGTCATAAAAAGGATTGGAGAGAAACAGAAAGAGTTCTCCTCACTGAAGAATGCAGTGCAGTCATTCTGAAGAGCTTTCCTGAAAAGCTTAAAGACCCTGGGAGTTTTCTGATACCATGCATATTAGAAGGTAATTGCACCAAGACAGCCTTATGCGATCTTGGGGCAAGCATCAACTTAATACCTGCATCCACTATCAGAAAGCTTGGCTTAACTGACGAAGTTAAACCGACCCGGATATGTCTCCAACTTGCTGATGGCTCCACTAAATACCCATCAGGCGTGATTGAAGACATGATTGTCAGGGTTGGGCCATTCGCCTTTCCCACTGACTTTGTTGTGCTGGAAATGGAGGAGCACAAGAGTGGTACTCTCATTCTAGGAAGACCCTTCCTAGCAACTGGACGATCCCTCATTGACGTCCAACAGGGGGAAATAACCCTGAGAGTAAATGATGATGAGTTCAAGTTGAACGCTGTCAAAGCCATGCAGCATCCAGACACATCAACAGACTGCATGAAAGTTGATCTTATTGACTCTTTGGTAGAAGAGATCAACATGGCTGAGAGTCTCGAATCAGAGTTGGAACATATCTTTAAAGATGTTCAGCCTGATTTGGAGGACTCAGAGGACATGAAAGAGCCTCTGAAATTTCTTCTGGAAGAGGAAAAACCTCCTAAACCCGAGCTCAAGCCATTACCACCATCCTTGAAATATACATTTCTAGGAGAAGGTGATACTTTTCCAGTGATCATAAGCTCTGCTTTAAATTCACAGGAAGAGGAAGCACTTATTCAAGTGCTAAGGACACACAAGACAGCTCTTAGGTGGTCCATAGGTGACCTTAAGGGCATAAGCCCAGCTAGATGCATGCACAAAATCCTATTGGAGGATAATGCCAAACCAGTGGTTCAACCACAGAGGCGGCTAAATCCAGCCATGAAGGAAGTGGTGCAGAAAGAGGTCACCAAATTACTAGAGGCTGGGATTATTTATCCTATTTCTGATAGCCCCTGGGTGAGCCCTGTCCAAGTCGTCCCAAAAAAAGGAGGCATGACAGTGATTCATAATGAAAAGAATGAACTGGTTCCTACGAGAACAGTTACAGGGTGGCGCATGTGTATTGACTACAGAAGGCTCAATACAGCCACCAGAAAGGATCATTTTCCTTTACCATTCACAGACCAGATGCTAGAAAGACTGGCAGGTCATGATTATTACTATTTTTGGATGGCTACTCAGGCTATAACCAGATTGCAGTAGATCCCCAGGATCAAGAGAAAACAGCATTCACATGTCCATCTGGAGTGTTTGCTTATAGAAGGATGCCATTTGGGCTATGTAATACGCGTGCAACCTTCCAGAGATACATGCTCTCTATTTTCTCTGATATGGTGGAAAAATTTCTGGAAGTCATTATGGATGACTTCTCAGTATATGGAGACTCATTCAGCTCCTGTCTTGATCACTTGAAACTTGTTCTGAAAAGATGCCAAGATACCAACCTAGTTTTAAACTGGGAAAAATGTCACTTCATGGTGACTGAGGGGATTGTCCTTGGGCATAAAATCTCAAACAAGGGAATAGAGGTAGATCAAGCAAAAATAGAGGTAATTGAAAAATTACCACCACTTACTAATGTTAAGGCAATCAGAAGCTTTCTGGGGCATGCAGGATTCTATAGGAGGTTTATAAAGGATTTTTCAAAAATCGCAAAACCTTTGAGCAATCTGCTAGCTGCTGACACGCCATTTGTGTTTGACACAGAGTGCCTGCAGGCGTTTGAAACGCTGAAAGCTAAGCTGGTCACAACACCAGTCATTTCTGCACCAGACTGGACATTACCATTTGAGCTAATGTGTGATGCCAGTGATCACGCCATTGGTGCAGTATTGGGACAGAGGCATGGCAAGCTTCTGCATGTCATTTATTATGCTAGTCGCGTTTTAAATGATGCTCAGAAAAATTACACAACCACAGAAAAAGAATTACTTGCAGTGGTTTACGCCATTCACAAGTTCAGATCATACTTAGTAGGATCAAAAGTGATTGTGTATACTGATCATGCTGCTCTTAAATATCTACTCACAAAGCAGGATTCAAAACCCAGGCTCATCAGATGGGTGTTGCTTCTTCAAGAGTTTGATATAGAAATAAGAGACAGAAAAGGGACAGAGAACCAAGTGGCTGATCATCTGTCCCGGATAGAGCCAGTAGAAGGGACGCCCCTCCCCTCTCTTGAGATCTCTGAGACTTTTCCGGATGAGCATTTATTTGCCATTCAGGAAACACCATGGTTTGCCGATATTGCAAACTATAAAGCTGCAAGGTTCATACCCAAGGAGTACAACAGGATACAAAAGAAGAAATTAATTACTGATGCAAAGTACTACTTGTGGGATGAACCCTATCTCTTTAAGAGATGTGCAGACGGAATAATTCGTAGGTGTGTGCCTAGAGAAGAAGCACAGAGAATCCTATGGCATTGCCATGGATCACAATATGGAGGCCATTTCGGAGGTGAGCGAACAGCCACCAAGGTCTTCCAATGTAGCTTCTATTGGCCCACACTCTATAAAGATTCCCGAGAGTTTGTACATAACTGTGACAGTTGCCAAAGAGCTGGCAATCTGCCTCATGGTTACGCCATGCCTCAACAAGGAATCTTAGAGATTGAGTTGTTTGACGTATGGGGAATTGACTTCATGGGACCTTTCCTACCATCATACTCAAACACTTATATTCTGGTGGCAGTTGATTATGTATCAAAATGGGTTGAGGCCATTGCCACACCCACCAATGATACTAAGACAGTGCTGAAGTTCCTTCAAAAACATATCTTTAGCAGATTTGGTGTCCCTAGAGTACTAATCAGTGATGGGGGCACTCACTTCTGCAATAAATAGCTTTACTCTGCCATGGTTCGGTATGGAATTCGCCACAAGGTGGTTACTCCATATCATCCACAAACTAATGGGCAAGCTGAAGTCTCTAACAGAGAATTAAAGAGAATCCTAGAACGGACAGTAAATACCCGTAGAAAGGATTGGGCACGGAGCTTGGATGATGCTCTGTGGGCTTACAGAACAACATTCAAGACCCCTATAGGGACCTCTCCATACCAACTGGTGTATAGTAAGGCATGTCACCTGCCCGTGGAACTGGAACATAAGGCCTACTGGGCAACCAGATTTCTAAACTTTGATGCCAAATTAGCAGGAGAAAAAAGATTGCTCCAGCTAAATGAGCTAGAGGAGTTCAGATTCACAGCTTTTGAAAATGCCAAGCTTTATAAAGAGAAATAAAAAAAGTGGCATGACAGAAAGCTGTCATCTAGAATCTTTGAACCAGGACAGAAGGTTCTGCTGTTCAACTCTAGACTCAGGCTATTCCCCAGGAAATTGAAATCCCGGTGGAGGGGACCATACGTGATTACAAGCGTATCACCATATGGTTATGTAGAGCTTCAAGATATTGACTCTGACAAGAATTTCATTGTTAATGGACAGAGAATCAAGCACTATCTTGAAGGCAATGTTGAGCAAGAGTGCTCAAGGTTGAAGCTAGATTAAAAGCTCAGCAAGGTCCAGCTAAGGACATTAAAGAAGCGCTTGTTGGGAGGCAACCCAATTTTTATTTATTTTCATGGTTTTTCATGTTTTATTAGGTTCATGATCATGTGGAGTCACAAAATAAATATTAAAAATTGAAAACAGAATAAAAAATAGCAGAAGAAAAATCACACCCTAGAGGAAGCACCTGTCTGGCGTTCAACGCCAGAACAGAGCATGGTTCTGGCGCTGAACGCCCAAAATGGGCAACATCCTGGCGCTGAACGCCCAGAACAAGCATGGTTCTGGCGTTCAACGCCAGAAATGGCTAGTAAATGGGCGTTGAACGCCCAAAATGGGCACCAACCTGGCGATGAACGCCCAGAGTTGTGTGCAAGGGCATTTTGCATGCCTAAATTGGTGCAGGGATGTAAATGCCTTGACACCTCAAGATCTGTGGACCTCACAGGATCATTTCAAGATCTGTGGACCCCACAGGATCCCCACCTTCCCTCCTCATAATCCTAGTTTTTTTTTCCACATCTTCTTCTTCATCTATTCCTTCTTCTTTTGCTCGAGGGCGAGCAACATTCTAAGTTTGGTGTGGTAAAACAATTATGTGAAGGATCTATAGCTCAGTGGTAGAACATGTGGCTGCAAATCAAGAGATCTCTGAGATACCTTAGGGGATGCACTTCCCTCCACATAATTATTGGAAGCAACTGAGGATAGAAATACCAAAAATCACTAGGAATCAAGCCACAAAGGCAAGGAAGAGACATAAAAGAGCTCAAGAACATCATTGGTTCCTCAAGAAGGAAATGCCATCATCACTAAGCTGGACTCGTTCCTTGTTCTTACTTTCTCTGTTTTTTGTTTTCTCTATGTTAAGTGCTTATCTATGTTTGTGTCTTCATTACATGATCATTAGTAGTAATTAGTGTCTATTTTGATTTTATCCCCAATTAAGTTATAGTCTATTTTTCTCATCATCAGCAAACATGAATAAAATAGTAGATCTTTTGAATAAGAGGCAATAAAATTTTGAGTTTTTAATAAGAAAAATTCTAATTAGTAACATGTGGTGGCAATGCTTTCTGTCTTCTGAATGAATGCTTGAACAGTGCATATGTCTTTTGAATTTGTTGTTTAAGACTGTTAAATATGTTGGCTCTTGAAAGAATGATGAACATGAGACATGTTATTGATAATCTGAAAAATCATAAAAATGATTCTTGAAGCAAGAAAAAGCAGCAAAGAACAAAGCTTGCAGAAAAAAAAAATATATATATATATATAATAAAATAGGCGAAAAAAAAAATAGAAAGAAAAAGAAAAAGCAAGAAGAAAAAGCCAAAAGCTCTTAAAACCAAAAGGCAAGAGCAAAAAGCCAATAACCCTTAAAACCAAAAGGCAAGGGCAAATAAAAAGGATCCCAAGGCTTTGAGCATCAGTGGATAGGAGGGCCTAAAGGAATAAAATCCTGGTCTAAGCGGCTAAACCAAGCTGTCCCTAACCATGTGCTTGTGGCGTGTAGGTGTCAAGTGAGAACTTGAGACTGAGCGGTTAAAGTCAAGGTCCAAAGCAAAAAGAAGAGTGTGCTTAAGAACCCTGGACACCTCTAATTGGGGGCTTTAGCAAAGCTGAGCCACAATATGAAAAGGTTCACCCAATTATGTGTCTGTGGCATTTATGTATCCGGTGGTAATACTGGAAAACAAAGTGCTTAGGGCCACGGCCAAGACTCATAAAATAGCTGTGTTCAAGAATCATCATACTGAAATAGGAGAATCAATAACACTATCTGAATTCTAAGTTCTTATATATGCCAATCACTCTGAGCTTCAATGGATAAAGTGAGATGCCAAAACTGTTCAGAAGTAAAAAGCTGCTAGTCCCGCTCATCTAATTAGAATCTGAGCTTCACTCAAAAACTCTGAGATATTATTGCTTCTCAACCTATTAGTCTTCTATTTTATTTGTCTAGTTGCTTGAGGATAAGCAACAGTTTAAGTTTGGTGTTGTGATGAGCGGATATTTTATACGCTTTTTGGAGTTAATTTCATATAGTTTTTAGTATGTTTTAGTTAGTTTTTAGTTTATTTTCATTAGTTTTTAGGAAAAATTCATATTTCTGGATTTTACTATGAGTTGTGTGTTTTTTGTAATTTCAGGTATTTTTCTGGCTGAAATTGAAGGAGCTGAGCAAAAATCTGATTCAGGCTGAAAAAGGACTGATGATGCTGTTGGATTCTGACCTCCCTGCACTCAAAGTGGATTTTCTGGAGCTACAGAACTCGAAATGGCGTGCTTCCAATTGCGTTGGAAAATAGACATCCAGGGCTTTCCAGCAATATATAATAGTCCATATTTTGCTCAAGGATAGACGACATAAACTGGCGTTCAACGCCAGTTCTCTGCCCAATTCTGGCGTCCAGCGCCAGAAAAGGATTAAAAGTTGGAGTTCAACGCCAGAAATGGATCCAAACCTGGCGTTGAACGCCCAAAATGGCCTTATGCATGTGAATTACTTAAATCTCAGCCCCAGCACACACCAAGTGGGCCCCAGAAGTGGATCTCTATACCATCTGCTATAGTTTACTCATTCTCTGTAAACCTAGGCTACTAGTTTAGTATTTAAACAACTTTTAGAGACTTATTTTATATCTCATGACATTTTTAGATCTGAACTTTGTACTCTTTGACGGCATGAGTCTCTAAACTCCATTGTTGGGGGTGAGGGGGGCTCTGCTGTGCCTCGATGAATTAATGCAAGTATTTCTATTTTCTATTCAACATGCGTGTTCCTATCTAAGATATTCATTTGCACTTCAACCTGAATGTGATGAACGTGACAATCATCATCGTTCCCTATGAACGCGTGCCTGACAACCACTTCCGTTCTACTTTAGATTGAATGAGTATCTCTTAGATCTCTTAACCAGAATCTTTGTGGTATAAGCTAGATTGATGGCGGCATTCATGAGAGTCCGGAAAGTCTAAACCTTGTCTGTGGTATTCCTAGTAGGACTCTGGGATTGAATGACTGTGACGTGCTTCAAACTCGTGAGTGCTGGGCGTAGTGACAGACGCAAAAGGATAGTAAATCCTATTCCGGTACGATTGAGAACCTGCAGATGATTAGCCGTGCGGTGACAGCGCACCCGGACCATTTTCACTGGAAGGATGGATGGTAGCCATTGACAATGGTGATCCACCAATACACAGCTTGCCATAGGAGGACGTGCATGCGTGAATAAGAAGACAGAGGAAAGCAGAGATTCAGAAAACAAAGCATCTCCAAAACTCCAACATATTATCCATTACTGCATAACAAGTAACCTTTAATTTATGCTCCCTTGGTTATTCGCAATTCAACTGATAAACATAATTGACTTCCTGACTAAGATTTACAAGATAACTATAGATTGCTTCAAACCAACAATCTCCGTGGGATTCGACCCTTACTCACGTGAGGTATTACTTGGACGACCCAGTGCACTTGCTGGTTAGTGGTACGAGTTGTGAAAAGTGTGATTCACAATTCGTGCACCAGCTCACTTATCCTAAATAAGCCTACCCTTTCAATCACCTTTGTTAGCCACTTTGAGCCTTTTTATCCCCATTTATTCTATAACCACATCACTAACCTTAAGCAGAAAAACAATTAAATATCCCAATTGAATCTTTAGTTAGCTTAAGATAGGAATTGTGTAACAATTAAGTGTGGAAAAACTGTGGGAACATGGGTTAATAAGGGAATGTGTTATGTTTTTACAATTGATAAAATATTCAGAATTTGGGTACCTACTCATGTGAGACTAGAAAAATTAAAAATTCATGTGCATTGATAAGTTATGTTTATTTTTTTATTTAAAAAAAATCCAAAAAAAATATTCAATAATTAAGTAAATAAATAAGGGGACAAAATTACCCCAATATTAAGTTTAATAAAAGATTAATGCATTTGTGATAAAATTAAAGAAAAGTTGATACATAAGTATGTGAAATATACAAAAGTGGGAATTTTGGGTAGCCAAGCATGATTTTAGAGTTATATAGACTATGTGTGTATGTTAGGTGAAAGCTTAGGTTAATTAAAGATTCATATTTCAGCTCACTTGGCCATATATATATCCTCATCCTTACCTTGGCCCCATTACAACCTTGAAAAGACCTCATGATGTTTGCATTGGTATACTAAATATTTGTTGATTGGTTAGATGAAGAACAAAGTTTAGAAAGCATGATTAGAGAAGAGTAGAGAGATTAACCCTAGACACTTGAGAGTTAGAGTGATATACACCATCAGTGAGGGTTCAATGCTTGATTCTATGTTCCCTGCTTTCATGAGCTGTCTTCTTGCAAGTTTACTTGTACTTTATTTTGTGATTTGAATTAGTGAAATTCAGTTCATATTTGTTCTTAAAATATTTATTTACTTTTAACCAAGTAGGTAGAAATATTTTTGCATTTAGTTGCATTCACATAGATAGGTTGCATTTCATACATTCTATCATTCCTCTTCACTCTCTTATAACTTCTCTTGAGCTTAGCATGAGGACATGCTAATGTTTAAGTGTGGGGAGGTTGATAAACCACTATTTTATGGTTTATCTTGTGTTCAATTGAGTGGTTTTTATCAACTCTTTACTCACTTATTCATATTAATTGCATGGTTTTATATTTTCCTTCCTGATTTTGTGCTATGATTGAAAACATGTTTCTTTGGTCTTAAAATTACTAATTAATAATCATCTCTTATTACCATTCGATACATTGATATGTGTGTTAAGTGATTTCAGGATTTACAGGACAGGAATGGCTCAGAGGATGGAAAGGAAGCATGCAAAAATAGAAAGAATACAAGAAGTTGAAGAAATTGCTAAGCTGTCCAACCTGACCCTCTCGCACTAAAACGATCATAACTTGAGCTATAAAGGTCCAAATGAGACGGTTCCAGTTGCGTTGGAAAGCTAACATCCGGGGCTTCGATTTGATATATAATTTGCTATAGTGGCCATATAGCTAGGTGACGCGAACGCGTGCTTGTTCGCGTCTCCTCGCGGACGCGTCGTAGTGACGAAAATCAGCGTGTTTGAATTCGCAACCAGCGAATTCTGGGCTGTTTCTGACCCAGTTCTCGGTCCAGAAAACCCAGATTAGAGGCTATAAAGTTGGAGAATGCATCCGAACAACACACCATACATTCGTAATACATAATTTTAGGATTAGATGTAGTTTTTAGAGAGAGAGGTTCTCTCCTCTCTCTTAGGATTATGATTAGGATTTCTCTCAATTTTAGGACTGCTTATCTTCATTACAGGTTCAATGTTCCTTTTATTTATTTTATCAATATAGTTTATGAACTCTTTATGTTTAGATTGATTTTCTATTATTAATGCAATTGAGGTATTTCAGATTTATGATTTTTATTTAGCCTTTTATATTCTTGGCTTTAATTGATTAATTGGAGACTCTTGAGTTATCAAACTCATCGTGATTGGTAGTTGTTATTTTTGCTAATTGATTTGAATTCCAATAACTCTAGTCTTTCCTTAGGAATTGACTAGGACCTGAGGATCAAATTGATTAGTCCACTTGACCTTCCTTTGTTTAGCAAAGGTTAACTAAGTGGGATTAAAACCCAATTCTCATCACCGTTGATAAGGATAACTAGGATAGGACTTCTAATTCTCATACCTTGCCAAGAGTTTACTTTATAATTATTTATTTATTTTTCTTGCCATTCAAATTACTTGTTCCCTATTTTAAAAAACCCAAAACACATCTTTTTACATAACCAATAATAAATCATACCTCCTTGCAATTCCTTGAGAAGACGACTGGAGGTTTGAATACTTCGGTTATTTATTTTTATTGGTTTGCTTTAGTGACAAACAAAACTTTTGTACGAAGGGATTTTTGTTGGTTTAGAAACTATATCTACAACGCGATTATTTTTATAAAATTCTTTACCGATAGAAAATCCGATCGTCACAACTTCAACAAGTCAACGAGGAACTCCCAAGTTGTCTCATCTCTAGTGGCCCCTTCCCAATCCACCAATACTTGAACTCAATTTCCCTCCGGAGCTGAAATAGAGCGGCGACCCAAGATTGCCAATGGCCGTGGCTGCAAGGATGGAGGCAGCTCGGGAGATGCAGGAATGGTGAGGGGTGGCTCCCCATTGAATGGCTTCAGCACAGAAACATGAAAGATGGGATGTAAGGCGCACGAAGGGGGCAGATGCAAACGGTGTTCCACTTCTCCCACTCTCTGAGTAATCTGATATGGCCCATAAAAACGCTTCTGCAGTTTATTGTTTGAGTTGTGTGTGAGGGAACGCTGCCGATAAGGATGTATCTTAAGAAGGACCCAATCCTCCACCTGAAACTGCCGTTCACGGCGATGCAAATCTGCTTGTTTTTTCATCTTCTTCTGAGCTTGTTGTAGTAAAAAATGCAACTCTCTATGCAAAGCTTCTCTTACCTTCAAAAATTCATCCACAACAATAACCGTAGTCATTCCGGGTTGATAACCAGGTAGGGTGCGCATTGCGAACCCATAGAGAGCCTCATGAGGTGACATTTTTAGGGAGGAATGATAGGAACTATTGTAACATAGTTCTGCCCAGGACAAATAACAAGACCAGTTTTGTGGGTAGGAATGGGTGAAAACACGAAGGTATTGTTCCAAAGTCCTGTTCACCACCTCAGTTTGGCCATCACTCTGAGGATGGTAGGCCGTGCTATAATGCAATTTAGTGCCACTAAGTTCAAACAAGCTCTTCCAGAATTTACCAAGGAAAATAGGATCCCGATTGGATACCATTGTCATAGGGAAGCCATGAAGTTTATCCACTGAATTAATAAAAACCCGAGCAACCTCTCTTGCTGTAAATCCTGGTTTTAGGGTCGAAAAATGTCCTACTTTACTGAAACGGTCTACCACCACCAAAATCGCAATGAATCCGGCAGATTTGGGGAGTTGAACAATAAAATCAAGAGAGATTTCTACCCACGGTCTCTCCGGTATCGGAAAAGGCTGTAGCAGCCCGTGGGGCTTGGTAGGCACATACTTAGTGAGTTGACAATCTGTACATTGTTCAACAAAGCGTTGGACATCAGTTCTCATCCCTGGCCAAAAGAAGAGATCCGCTAATGATTTGTAGGTCTTAAGGATGCCACCATGACCCCCTCGAACTGAAGCATGAAATTCCTGTAAGAGTAGCTCTCTCACCCCACCATAATCAGGAACCCATACCCTTCCGCGATACATTATTATCCCATCTTTCTCTGCATAATCTGAGCTGAGTTTTCCATCCCTGAATTGCTTGTGAAGTTCCTGCATCTTGTCACAATTTTCATTAGCCTCCTTAAGAGACTGTAAGAGTGAGGATTGGACCGTTGAGAAGCTTTGGAGTACCCCCTGAGACTGTATAACAGGATACCGGGAAAGAGCATCCGCTGCCTGGTTAAGGCGGCCCGCTCGGTACTCAATCTCGAACTCGTATCCTAATAATTTGGTAAGGTAGTATTGCTGGTCAGGGGTTAGCACCACCTGAGTCAATAGCTCACGCAGCCCTTGATGGTCTGTCTTAATAATGAACTTCCTACCCAAAAGATAGTGGCGCCATTTAGCTACTGCCTGGGTGATTGCATAGAGCTCTCGGATGTACGCGGAAGCAAGAGTCATCTTTATGGTTAACTTCTTACTAAAATAGGCAATTGGGTGGCCCTTTTGGGACAGCACTGCCCCAATACCTCGATGAGACACATCGGTCTTTACTGTAAATTGCTGTGAAAAATATGGTAGTGCTAAGACAGGTGTTTGCATCATTGCAGAATTGAGGCAATGAAAGGCTTGCTCCGCTTCCGTTCCCCAATGAAAATTGTTCTTTTTGAGAAGCTCAGTCAAGGGGTGAGCAACTTGGGCGTACATAGCAACAAATCAACGATAGTAACCCGTAAGTCCTAAAAACCCCTTCTACTGTTTCAGCATTGAAGGTCTTGGCCATGTTCGGATTGCCTCAATTTTAGACGGGTCCACCTTGACCCCTTCCACACACACAATGTGTCCCAGGTAATTCACCTGATTTTGGCTGAAAAGACACTTAGAGCGCTTAGCAAATAGTTGGTGTTTAGCCGAAAGGGCCAAGGTAAGTCGACGGTGGTCTAGGTGCTCCTCACGGGTTTTGCTGTAGATGAGGATATCATCGAAAAAAATAGCAATAAACTTCTGGAGATAGGGTTGAAAGACTTTGTTCATAGCGGCCTGAAATTTAGATGGGGCATTAGTGAGGCCAAAAGGCATCACTACAAACTCATAGTGCCCTTGATGTGTGCGGAAAGCTGTCATGGGAATGGAGGATTTAGTCATCCGAATCTGGTGGTACCCCGATCATAAATCGATCTTGTAGAAATACTCCGCTCCGAACAATTCATCTAATATCTCATCAATAGTGGGGAAAGGAAAATTGTCGTGGATGGTAATGGAGTTAAGGGCGCGATAGTCAATGCAAAAGTGCCAGCTGCCATCTTTCTTCTTCACTAATAGTACAGGGCTAGAGAACGCACTTTGGCTCTCTCTAATTACTCCGGAGTCTAACATCTCAGCCACCAAACGCTCAATCGCTTCCTTTTGAAAGTGAGGGTAGTGGTAAGGTATCACACTAACTGGCTGGAAACCCAGCTCCAAGTTAATTGTTTGATCAATGGTACGGTGAGAAGGTAGTTGAGTTGGTTCATCAAACACCTGAGCATACTCTTCAAGGACCTCTTGTACTTCAGCCACAATAGGTGTTGGAGCTTCCTTTTCGGGCTCTACTAGCTTGAGATGATAAAGGTTCGTTACTGCTGCTGCACTCATCATTTTCTGCAACATGCGGTTACTGATGGCCTCGCTCTGGAGTAAGCGATCCCCTTGCAACTTAATTTGTCGCCCATCAATTTCAAACTCCATGGTCAATAACCCATAGTGAGTGGTCACATAGCCCAAACACATCAGCCACTGCACCCTTAAAATAATGTCCGTACCCCGTAAATCCAAGACAAATGTGTTGATATTAAATTGATAGCCTTGCATCACAAGAGGGAGATTTTTGCATGAAGCTTTACACCCAATAACTTCTCCATTACCCACCAACACTTGCAACGGATTAGTTTGTTTAATTGGAAACCTCAGCTTCTCGGCTACACTTGTTTTCACAAAATTGTGAGAACTTCCCCCATCAATTAACACCATCACAACATTCCCTTGGTATGTCCCTTTCAATCAAAAGGTTGTGGGTTGGTACTATCCCACCATGGCATTAAAACTGATCTCAGGTTGCACCGTAGCCACCTCCACCGAATTCGCCTCGTCAGGGGTTTGCAGCACTGCTGGCTCCGGTTCCTTAAGTATTTCTTGCATTTCTTCATCTCCAATTAACAGGTAGCAAGAGGTTTTACACCTATGACCAGGTGCCCATTTGTCTTCACAATAATAGCATAAACCTTTGTGCCGCTTTGCTTTAATTTCTACTATCGATAATTTCTTAAAAGGTGGATTGGTCATGGTTATTTTTTGATTGGAATGGGTGATATATGAGGATTGCAGAGGTACAGGGGACGGGCTGGGTTTGAGCAGAGGGTTATGATTGTTAGTAGAAAGGGGATGAGTAATTGGGTGATTTGGTTTTGGGGTATTAGCAAGGGGTTTGTAAAATGAGATAGTAGCATGTTTCTGTTCATGTAGTTTTGCTAATGAGACTGTAGTAACATAAGAAGTGGGTTTGGCTAGCAACAATTCACATTTCAAATAATCTTGGAGACCAGCTACAAACAAGGAAATTAACCATTCTTCACTTAACCCGGTTACATGGTTTGTGAGCTTTTCAAATTGGCTGTGATACTCTGCAACGGTGCTGATTTATTTCAGTTCTTTAAGAGCGGCTTTGGGATCGTAAAATTGGTGCTGTCTGAATCGCTCAAGCAGCGCATCCAAGAAACCCTCCCAAGTGTATGAAATGTGGTTGTTGACCCCCAATGGTACCACGAATAAGCCGCTCCAGTGAGATAGAAGGAGATCATTTGGATCCTCATGTCTACAGGCACATCAAACCACTCAAAGTATTCTCGCGCCTTGAACACCCACTCTTCCACTTTCTCACCGTCAAAGCTCGCAAGCTCTACCTTCATTCCTCATCTCCCCTGGAAAATCGGTTGAGCGGTGTGGCTGAATGAAGAGTGTTGCAACTCCTTGTCCTCAGAGTCACCTGCTACCTTCTTTAATTTCAAGGCATCCTTTAGCATCCCACGGATCTCACGTAAAGACCCTTCTAGACCTTCCATGTGATCGTTTATGGTGGAGATTTGGCTAGCGATCTCCACATGGCTTCTCTGTAACGCGGCAACTTCAGCTTGGTGGCGGAGTTTATCGGGATTCACCATGCTCTCTCAACGAGAGCACCAATTGTTACACCAAAATTTGCATATCAACTTTTTTTAAAGAAAAAATGATAGAAAAGTCAATTTAAAAAAGATGATTATTATATAACCAATAATAAATTGATTACAAATTTTCAGTGTGTAAGTGTTACACCAGAATTTGCATATAATGGAACAGTAGAAGAATGTACTGGGTAGAAATAGAAGAAGAGAGTTTGTTATTGAATGATAAAAAGAGATTCAAGTATAGCCCCTTTTCGAGTAAGGGAAAACTCCTTTAAGACTCACATCTCAATTCTTCTCTACGTAGCATATGAAAATGACTCTTTCCACTATATACTTTTTCACACTCTCTAACTAACTTCTCCACCTCAACAGAGTAATAATTCTCTGATTCACACTCTCACTTAGACTAATAGTCCCTCATCCAAGTGGGAGCTTTCCTATTCCTAGCCAATCTGGGCTCTCTTTCTCTTGCTAGCCCAACCCCTTGATCCTCATCATTTACTGAATTCTCCTCTGGACTTAGTTTTGATGGCTTAATATTGTCTGAACTAGATGGAGATCTATCAGTAAGTTGAGTTTTGTTGAATTGATTCGTTTTATGGTTGTTATGTTATATTGTTAGTTTTGTTAATTTTTTTAATTGTTCAAATATAACATATATTATCTACGAATGTCCATCAAGAATGAGAATGGGATGAAAGAAAAGAATCTGCTCGCTCCCACAGTATCTATTATTCTGTTGTGATAAAGATGATAATATGGATGATTATGTATGATTTGAATGGCTTAGGTTTTTTATAGTAAAGTGCTATATTACCAAAGAAATTATATTTAATAAAAAAAGAAAAAGAAGATTCTGTACATGTATAAATATGAGGTTAAGCCTCCGTTGATTACTACTATAATCAACAATAAAATCACTTTCACCTTCTTCATATACTATTTTTCTCTCTCTTTTACTAATAAGTTGCTACATATATTAGTAGATAAATATATATAAACTATCTCTATTATATTGAGATAATTATATTGGTGAATATTAATACTAGAGTTATTTATTTATAACTCTTTATTTTATATCTATTACATCTTCCTTATTTATTTATTTTACAACACGTTATCAGCACGAGACTTTGATCAAATTTTAGGAAGACTCAGAAAACAAATTTTCATTATGTCGAAACTCTCTTATCTTGAATTTAATGCTCTTGATATATCTGGAAACAACTATTTATCATGGATACTAGATGCTAAAATCCAACTTGATTCAATGGAACTTGGAGATACCATTAAGGCTGAAAATAATACATCCCAAAAGGATAAAGCCAAAACCATGATTTTCCTTCGTCGTCATCTTGACGAAGGATTGAAAAATGAAAATCTCACATTAAAAGATCATGCAGATCTGTGGAAAGACCTTGAAAAAAGGTACAATTATCAAAAGACGGTGATACTTCCTCAAGCTCGATATGAATGGACGCACTTGTAACCCCCGCTAAAATTAGTAAATAATTAGCCAATAAATTGAATTTTAATTAGGAAAATTAAAAATATAAAACTAATATCAAAATAGGATAGAGATCTTTAAAATGAGAATTTTGATACCAATTTCAAAAAATTTGGCTCAAAATTAGATCGGATGGGCCGAATCGGTTGAACCGGGTCCAAAACCGCGTCCGTGGGTCTAACCGGACCCATAATATAAAAGGAGTAGAAGCTCCTTCTCCCCCATTCAGCAACAACAGCAACGAACAGAATTGAGGAGAGGAGAACTGTTGAGTTGAGAAATCAACCAAATTAATTATTGATGACAAATATTATTTTTGGGCACTTATCTAACTAATGTTAATTATATGTGATTAAGTGTTGCAGGCCAAAAATTAATTCAGCAGCCCAAACTAAATGAAAATAAAAACAGGGCTGATGGGCTGATAACACGGACGAAGCCCATAAGGAAACAAGGCTGGAAAAACCAACAGGCCAAATAAAGTGATCCGATCCAAGCCCGGTTACCTCTCTCAGTTCAAACGCTTTCCAATTAGCTTTCACCAAAAGCAACATTTATCTGCTCCCTTATGGTCAAAACTCAGAAAAAGTAAGAAAGAGAGCTTAGTTCCTAAGCAAGTCATAGAAGAAGAAGAAAAGAGAAGGTTAAGCAAGAAAGGGTAAGGTCTAATCAACCATTTGAAACCACATCAAGAAAAGGTCAGAAGCTAAAAGGTAACCCATTTTCTTATGCATGCATCATATGTTCTTCTCCTCTTCCCAACTCTCTGCTCAGTCCGAAATGGAATACAAAAGAAAGTTAATTTCTGTTCTTCACTGCTGTGTATCTACGGTCACAAGTGATTCTTGGGGACCAAGTAGCTTCTCAATGGCTCAGATCCGATTTACCATTAGAAGACTTTTGTGGTTGCTGTTGGCTTTTGGTCAACAAGAGGAGGTCAGAACAAAAGTTTCTATTCTGAGAATTAATGGAAAAAAGTGAGTTGGTGGGTTGGTGAAGCACACTGCTCAAGAAGTTGACCTAGGGAGAACAACCCAGCAACATACAAGGAGATAAAAGAAGATTTTTCTTCATTCTGAAGACAAGGAGAGATAACCTAGTGTATTGAAGTTTTGTTCTGTGAAGAAGTTCTTTGAAGAAGTTCCTCTACTTGGACAGTGCTTTCTTTCAAAGAAGCATTCCGCCAAAAATGAAGAACTGAATCAGAGACATGCAAATCTGGTTTATCACATAGCAAAGAGGCTGTTGATGTAGTCAATCTCCTTCATATTTGTTACAGATTGTATTTACTTTTCTATGTTTATCTTTCTGTAATTTCTTGAGTGAAAAGACATATTGTGAGAGCTCAAGTAAAAGCCAATGAGTTGAAAAAGGCTGAGTGATACACTTGAGAGAGAAGCCTAGAGTTATTTTCATATTTCTTTAGGTAAGTCTGTGTCTTGTATATTGTACCTGTGAGTTACCCCTTTCTTAGTTGGGTAAGTGATGAGATGGACTTTCGACGGTTTAGAGTTTCACAAAGGAAAGCTCGTTGCAATATAGTTTCTAAATCAACAATAGTCCTTTCATGCAAAAGATTGTTTGTCACTAAAACAAACCCCTAAATTTATAAACCGAAGTATTGAACCTCGGGTCGTTCTCCCTAGGAATTGCAACAAAGTGTCTTATTATTGGTTATGAGTTGTATTTTGGGGTTTTGAGGTTTTAAACAAGAAATGTAAATGGAAAAGAAAATAAACTAACAACTATGAAAAGCTCTTGGCAAGGTTATGAGAAATGGAAGTCCCATCCTTGTTATCTTCCTCAATTGTGACCAAAATCGTCCATTGCTACCACTTAGTTAACCTCTAATCATGGAGGGAAGTCAAATGGATGAATTAACTTGATTCCACAAGTCCTAGCCAACTCCCAAGGGAAAAACTAGCTTTAGTGGTATCCAAATCAATTAGCAGCTTCTAATTATCAATCAACAAAGGAATTAGATAACTCAAGCGTCACTAATTACTCCACCTAGGCCAAGAGGGATAAAAATCTATACTAAAATCCAACCAAGTATTTCATCAAATACTTGGAAGGCACAAAAGAAAAGCATAGTAAATTGGCAACTAGAATAGAATCTAACAACAATTGAGTGTAAGAGATCAACAACAACAATCAAAGAAAACAAGATCTACATGTATTACCTCAAATTGCATTAAAAGAAAATAGAATGAACAAAAGTAGATCTACAAATAAAGTAGAAGAAAGTAATAACAACAATAGAAGAATGATGAATGTAACAACAAGGAATTAAGAAGAATGAGTAGAATAGAGCCTGAATTAAAACCTAAATCTAAGAACTAAACCTAATCATATTCCTAATTCTAGAGAGAAGTGAGAATTTATCTCTCTAAAATTCAACTAAACTAGCCTCATCTGTGTGTATTTCTCTATATCCCCCTTTCCCTTCATTCCTTGGTCTTTTTAGTCTTTTCCCGCCAAAAACCCAGCTCCAAATGGGGCTGGAAACCCTCCAAAATCGCCAGGCACGTTTTCCTCTTTAAAAAATCACGTGTGGTCATCGGCGCATGTGCGCACAGTGTGCGCACGCCCCTGGAGAATTTCGCAATCTGCGCGTAAGCGCATAGTGCGCGTGCGCGTCCATGGGCTTTTCCAAACTTTTGGCTTTTCATGATTTCTCCATTTTGTATGCTTTCCTTTCACTCCTTTGATCCCTTCCTAGCCCTTTTCAACCTGAAATCACTAGCAAACACATCAAGGCATCTAGCAGAAATCAAAGGCAAATCAAAATTATCAAATTAAAGGTTTAAAAAGCATACTTTTACATCTAAGCACAAGTACGGAGACAATCACAAAATTATGCTATTTCCTTGAATAAATGTGAGGAAAGGTTATCAAAATGCTCTAAATGCAACACAAGATAAACCCTACAAAGGGGTTTATCAACCTCCCCACACTTAAACCAAGCATGTCCTCATGCTTAACCAAGAATGAAGCAAAGGGTATGACATTTATTCAATGCAACTAAACTACCTATATGCAACTATCTAATTGAGTGCAACTAACTATATGAGTGCTAATTCTCGGTCAAAACAAATCAAAGTCCAAGAGAATACATGTAAGCACAAAGGGCTCAAACAATGGAAATTGAATCCAACCCACAATTGTATTGAATTATCATAGGAATTTACAAACTTGCATGGACATAGATGATAGTGGTGAATACATGTAATTTGAGCAATTGAAGCCTCACCGGATGTGTGTCCGCTCTATTCACTTAAGTGTTTAGGGGTTGATTCACTCAATTCTCTCCTAATCATGTTTTTCAAAATTTGTTTTTCATCTAACAATCAACATATATTTCATTCATGCATACAAGTATCATGAGGTCTTTTCTTTAGGTTGTAATGGAGCTAGGGTCAAGGTAAGGATGCATATTTGGTCAAGTGAGCTTGGAATTTGAATATTTGATAAGTTTAGACTTCCCACCTAACCTATGACATCCTATACAATTCAAAACTAACCTAACTACCCATTTCTTACTTTTTCACATACTCATGCATTTTTTTTTGTTACCACACATATGCATTGATTTTTATTATTGAGCTTCACTTGGGGCATTTTGTCCCCTTTTTATTTCTTTCTTTTCTTCTTTTTTTTCTTTTTTTTTTCTTTTTCTATATTATTTATTTATTTATTTATTTATTTTATATACAAGATCATCAATGCATAAGGTTCTACATTCATTACACATGAGCATGTACCCAATTCCCAATATTTGCAACAAAAATACAAAACTACCCTTTTATTCACCCAATGTCCCAATATTTTCCACAATTAAATAACACACACACACACACTAGCCTAAGCTAATCAAAGATCCAAATTAAGGACTTTTATTATTTTCTGCTTTAAGGCTTGTAATGTGCTAAAATTATGAACAAAGTGGGTTAAGCATAGGCTCAAATTGGCTAACAATGGAAGATAAAAGGTAGGCTATTTGGGTAAGCGAGTTATTTGAAAGTGTGGCCTCAATCATATAAATGCATGAATATACAAAATAATGGACATAAAGAATCAAACAAATCAAAGATCACAATCATAGAAAGAGAATAATACATACAAGAAGGAAAATAAGTGGTTATAAGAAGTAACCACACCATTAGGCTCAAAACTCACAAGCTTGTGTTCTTAGCTCAAAAACATGATTCACAAAAGTATGAATTTAAGCAAGTTCCACCAAAAAATTTTCCAATTAATTGGGGCGGTGCCCTCTAAATAAATTCTTTTTAGAAATTCTTTTATTTTGATGAAGCCTATCCTAAATGCAATGTTGTGATTAAGAATTTCTCAAATTCCTTAGTTTACCCTCTTTTTCAATCAAAACAACTTCTTTTGTGCACAAAAGGGGTTAGCTAAGTTTTTCAACAATTCAAAACATTTCCAAATCACAACCACAATGCTAAAATGCAATATATACAATAAGAGTGTGCAACAGTCAAAATAAAAAGTATCCATGCTAGCAAGTATATACAATAATCCCAAAATAGTGAAAAATAAAGTAAAGTAAGAGAAACTAAGTGATAATGTCCAAAAAAAATGTCAAAAAAAATGTTCACCAAATTCACCGATGACGACGGTGACCTCCCCACACTTAAGATGAAGCATCGTCCTCGATGCTACTGATCGGGTACATGGTGAGGGTCAATAGTCACATCTACGTCCTGCTGGATCTCAGAATGGGGCATGGGCTCTGACGAACGGGTTCCTACCGGTAAAGAATGTTTATAAAAATAATTGCGTTGTAAGTATAGTTTCTAAACCAACAGAGAATCTTTTCGTACAAAAGTTTTGGTTGTCACGTAAGCAAACCCAATAAAAATAATAAACCGAAGTATTGAAACCTTGGGTCGTCTTCTCAAGGAATTGCAGGGAAGTATGATTTATTATTGGTTATGGAAAAGGTGTATTTTTGGGTTTTTGAAATAGAGAACAAGTAATTTAAATGGCAAGAAAGATAAATTAATAATTATAAAAATCTCTTGCAAGGTATAAGAACTGAAAATCCTATCCTAGTTATCCTTATTAGGTGTGATGAGAATTGGATTTTGCTCCCACTTAGTTAACCCTTACTAAATAAAGAAAAGTCAAGTGGACCAATCAATTTGATCCTCAAGTCCTAATCAACTCCTGCGGAAAGACTAGCTTTAGAGCGATCCAAATCAATCACAATTCCCAATTTTCAATCAACTGCTGAGTCTGATAACTCAAGTGTTACCAATTACTTAACCAAAGTAAAAAGGTAGAAAATCTACTCGAATAAAAATGCCTTCAGATTGGAAGCAGCAGTAACATAAATAAAAGAAAGAAATCTTAAATCTGAAATATCTCAAATTATATTAAATAAAGAAATCAACTCTAACATGAAGTTCATAAGCCAAATTGAAAAGATAAATAACAATTAAAGTAATAGAATAAATAAAAGTAGAAAATAAATTAAAGAAACATTAAAACTGTGATTGAAGAGAAGTAGCCTAATCATAATAGAAATCCTAAATCCTAATCCTAAATCCTAAGAGAGAGAGGAGAGAGCCTCTCTCTCTCTCTAAAACTACATCTAAAAACCTAAAATTGTGTATTATGAATATTGTCTTCGTTGTATGAATACATTCCTCACTTTATAGCCTCTAATCTGTGTTTTCTGGGCCGAGAACTAGGCCGGAAACAGCCCAGAAATCGCTGATTGCGAATTCTGTCACGCTGATTTTCGCAGATGCAATGCGTGCGCGTGATGCACGCGTCCGCGTCATTTATCCTCAGGGCAACTATAGAAAATTATATATCATTTTGAAGCCCTGGATGTTAACTTTTCAACGCAACTGAAACCGCCTCATTTGGATCTCTATAGCGCAAGTTATGGTCGATTGAGTGCAAAGAGGTCAGGCTGGACAGCTTAGCAACTCCTTCAACTTCTTGTATTCCTTTCACTTTTGCATGCTTCCTTTCCATCCTCTAAGCCATTCCTGCCCTATAAACCCTGAAATCACTTAACACACATATCATGGCATCGAATGGTAATAAGAGAGGATTAATAATTAGTAAATTTAAGACCAAAGAAGCATGTTTTCAATCGTAGCACAAAATCAGGAAGGAAAATGTAAACTCATGCAAATCATATGAATAAGTGAGTAAAAAATTGATATAAACCACTCAATTGAGCATAAGATAAATCATAAAATAGTGGTTTATCAACCTCCCCACACTTAAACATTAGCATGTCCTCATGCTAAGCTCAAGAGAAGCTATAAGAGAGTGAAGGGGAATGGTAAATACTTATGAAATGCAACCTATCTATATGAATGCAACTAAATGTAAAATGCTTCTACCTACTTGGTTAAAAGTTAATAAGTTCTTCAATGACAAAAATAACTCAAATTCCACTAATTCAAATTATACAGTTAAAACAAGTAAACTTGTAAGAAGACAGCTCATGAAAGCAGGGAACATAGAATCAAGCATTGAACCCTCACTGGTAGTGTATATGCACTCTAATCTTTCAAGTGTCTTGGGTTAATTCACTCTACTCTTCTCTAATCATGCTTTCTAAACTTTGTTCTTCATCTAACCAATCAACAAAAATTTAATGTACCAATGCAAACATCATGAGGTCTTTTCAAGGTTGTAATGGGGCTAAGGTAAGGGTGAGGATATATGTATGGCCAAGTGAGCTATAATATGAATCTTTAATTAACCTAAGCTCTTCACCTATACACACACTCTATGTACTTCTAAAATCATGCCTAGCTACCCAAAATTCCAATTTTTGCATATCATACTCATGTATCAACTTTTCTTGAATTTTATCACATATGCATTGATCTTTTCCTTAACTTAACTTAGCATTGGGGTGATTTTGTCCCCTTATTTATTTACTTATTTATTGAATATTTTTTGGATTTTTTTCTTTTTTTCTTTTTTTAATTATTTTTTCTTTTTTTTTAATGAAAAAGTAAACCATAACATTTCAATGCACATGGATATTTGATTTTTCTGGTTTCACATGAGTAGGTACCCAAATTCCCAATATTTTATCATTTAAACACCGTACACTTTCATTAACCCAAGTACCCACAGTTTTTCCACACTTAGTTAACACACTATCTTAAGCTAACCAAAGATTCAATTGGGGCTTTTAATTTGTTTTTCTGCTTAAGGCTAGTGATGTGGTAAAATATAGAACAAGGGGGATAAAAAGGCTCAAGGTGGCTAATAAGGGTGACATAAAAGGGTAGACTATTTGGGATAAGTGAGCAAAAATAAGTAATGGCCTCAATCATATGCAAGCATGTAAATACACTAAATAGTGGACATATAGAATGGAACAAAATAAAGATCACAATTATAGAAAAGTAAACACACAAGAATAAAATATTATGGTTAAATAATGTAACCATGTAATTAAGCTCAAATCTCACAGGTTGTGTGTTCTTTAGCTATAATTCATGTTCCAATTTACAATCTTCAAACAAGTTTTAACACAAAAAAATTTTTTTGTTCAATTTAAATTAGTGAAATATTATAAAATAGAGTCTTGAAAAGAAATTTATTACTTTAACCAAGTAGTAACTAAATGCATAAAATCAAACAAACATGCAATTAAACATGCAAATGCAACAAACAAAGAAAATAAAATATTAGTGTTGAGAAGAAGGTAACTAACCCACAGAAGTCGATATCGACCTCCCCACACTTAAAGATTGCACCATCCTCGGTGCATGCTGAGATGTGCAAGTGGACGGGTTACTCAAACTGATGCTCTTCTCCAAAGAATGTGCGTAGGAACTTGTGTGTCTCTCCCATGTAAACATCTTCCGGTTCCCTTCCTGGTGGCCATCCTTAAAGAAAAAGGGAAGAAAAGCAACCCAGGAATAAAGAGAAGAAAATAAATAAAGTATGGGTGGGTTAATGCCAAATAATAGGGGTCTCAATTATATGGTAGCTACAACATGCAAGTGAGAAAATAATAGAAGCACATGGCATACCAGTGGTGCAAAATTTGTAACAAAGAGGAGGAGTGTGGGTAATGAAAGATAGTGTAAGTTCATATCAATGCAAGAGGAGTACAAGTATCATAAAAGATTAGCATTGATTTAAATAATATTATCCAATCAAAATAAAACAAGTCATGAAATACCAGGATAATGCAAGAGAAGATGCAACAGTTAAATAAGAAAATTTAACACCAATGGAAAAATAATAAATTTAGAAAAGAAAATAAAAATATGCACAAAATTAAAATGCAATGAATGAAAGTATGCAAATGCAATAGGAAAAATAGAATGAAAGAGAATAATGATGAGAAGGTAAATAAACGAAGAAAAAGAAAGTAAGAAAGGAGGAAGAAAGAATAAGAAAAGATAGAAGAAAGAAGAAAGAATGATAACAGAAAGATAAGTAGGATTGGAGAAGAAAAGATAGGAATTCTGGCGCTGATCTGGATAAACTGTGCGTTGCATGCGACGCGGACGCGTGGAGTACGTGATCGTGTGGTGTGTGATATTTTCCAGCTGACGCGGACGCGTGGGTCACGCGATCGCGTGGCTTGATTTGTGCGATTGGCGCGAGTGCAGCCGTGCGTTTGTGCAACTTTTTGTTTTATATTTATTTTGCCAAATTTCAGGGTGACGCGTTCTTGTGGGTCACGCGATCGCGTGAATGGCCATATTTTGAAAATGACGCGGATGCGTAAGGCACGCGTTCGCGTGATAGGGCTTGTGCTTCTAGCACCATTCCAGCCCAGCTCCATCATAATTTGCTGCCATACACCTCTTACGTCGATTTTGCAGGGTCACGCGGTCGCGTGGGTGACGCGGACGCGTGGGGCTGATTTCGCAAACGATGCGAGCGCGTCAGCGACGCGGTCGCGTGGGCATATTTGTGCCTAAGGCACGCCTCCAGTCACGCTTTCGTGTGACTTTCTGTTCAATTCTCTTTTCTTCAGAACGCACCTATGACGCGGACGCATCAGCGATGCTTACTCGTTGCGTGCATTTTTTTTATGCAGTATGCAAATGCGAATGCAGGCTATATGCAGAGATTATGAGAAGAGTCATTAACAAAAATAAAAATAGAATAAAGTAAAATAAAACTAAGACTGAAACGGAACGATCATACCATGGTAGGTTGTCTCCCACCTAGCACTTTTAGTTAAAGTCCTTAAGTTGGACATTTGGTGAGCTCCTTGCCATGGTGGCTTGTGCTTGAACTCGTCTTGAAACTTCCAACAATGCTTGGACTTCCAATAAGTTCTATCAATACCAAGTAAATTTCTCAAGCTTTGATGGAGTTCTTCACAAGCTTTGAGCTCCCAAATTTGATCCTCATATATTTCTGGATCCTAAATCTTGATTCTACACTCGTCTTCAAGTTGATCATCATGATTCCATCCGGGTGGTAAGCAATCTGAATTCTCACTAAGGCATCCAAACAGCTTCCTAGACCCATTCGGTTGAGCTTTACACCAATACTTGCATTTCAACTTAGAGTGTGCAACCGTATTGAACCTTGCAGGGCAACTCCTACCGCTAACTATTTTCCTCTTACTCTTAATGCCACAAAGAGCTCTAAGTTGACCATCTGTCTCAAGTAAACCATATTCAAGTGGGATGAGAAAGCTAAGGGATATGAATTTTACCCACTTGAATGTTGTGAAGGATGATGGTGACTTAGGCGGAGAGGTCTCCAACAACTTTGGCAAGGTGATTTCAAGCTCCACTTCCTTGTGCTCTTCTTTGACAACTTCCACCTCTTTGCAAGCTTCTTCAATTCCAACCTCTTCCTCTTGGTAGCTTTCTTCCAAATCAAACTCTTCTTTATGGCTTACCAAGGGCATGAGAGGTTGTGCTTCTTCTTCTTTAATCTCCATCTCTTGATCAACCTCTTCAAAGTCTTTAGCCATGATATGCCTTGGAGGTTGTACACCCCCTTCAACATCAAATTCAAACGTCTTGGAAGGAAGTTCTAAGACTGGACTTTCCCATGGAGGTTCTGCATCTCCTAAGTGTTCAACCACTTCTTCTTCTTCAATAATTACTACTTTGTCCAGTTGTTTTAGTATAAAATCATACTCATCCTTGATGATTTTCTTTCCATGATAACTCCTTTCAACTATTCCTTCATCTTCAAGGGTCTCTCCTATCTCCACATTTTGGGCCTCCTCTTGCTCTAAGACAAAATCAGACTCCTCCTTGATGTCTTCCTTCACTAATTCTTCCACCGCTTCTTCGATTTTAAGGGTCTCTACTACCTTCATCTGTAGAGCCTCCTCTAGCTTCTTATGAAGTATGGCTTCGCGAAGATGATTCCTTCTTTCTTGTTCCATATCAATAGCATAAATGGGATCATCTTGCTCTTGGATCGATGGATGTGGGTGCGCTTCCATGGAGGGTGATGATGGGAAGGGAAGATTATTATATGGTTGAAAAGGAAGCACACTGAAGCTTGAGGGTTGAATATTGGAGGTAGAGGGTCGGTCTATGCGGGATATAAGATTTTGGAGTGTAGAGGTGAGACTAGTGATAGAGGAAAGTGTGGTATGAAGCTCTGTTTGCCCTTGGTGAATAACACCAATGGTGTTGTCATCCAGTGGAGGTTGGGGTGGATATGGGTTAGGGTCATATGGAGGTGAATGGTGTAAAGGGCTTGTGAGTATGGTAGTTCAAAGGTGTGTTACGAAGGTGGTTCATAAGCATATAATGGGGCTTGTTGGTAACTACAAGGGGATCCACCATATCTATCATCTTGATATGCACCTCGGAATGGTTCTTGACCATAGTAATTTGGTGGATGTTGGTTGTCATGAAGGGGTCCACCATATCTAATGTCTAGGCATGCATTGTAGGATGGTCGTTGTCCATGGTATCTTGGAAGGTGTTGTTGCCGAAAGGGTTCATCAGATCCTCGTGGCTCCTTCCATCTTTGATTGTTCCGACCTTGATGTATGTTCCTGTTATAGCTTCCATTCCTTCCAACAACATTAGAACCAAACTTGAAACCAGAGGTGTGAGAATTCATAGTAGCAAAAGAAAATAAAAACAAAAACTAATAAAAAAATTAATGAAAATAAACTCATAAAACTAGAAACACTGACAACAATATAAGATAAAGATTTGAAAAAGGTTTAAATTTTGAAAAATTTGATTTTTAAAATTTTAAATTTAAATTTTGAAATTTGAATTTTGAATTTTGGAATTTAAATATTGAAATTTGAAATTTGATTTTGAAATAAGATAAGATAAGATTTTGAAAAAGATATGATTTTTGAAAAAGATATGATTTTTGAAAAAGATTTGAATTTTGAAATTTAAAACTAAGATAAGATAAGATAAAAATTTTAAAATAAAAATCTGAATTTTTTTTGTAAGTTTCAAAAAAATCAATTAAAATAAAGAGAAAAGATATTTTTGAATTTAATGAGGAAAGAGAAAAACAATAAAATGACACCAAACTTAAAAATTTTTAGATCAAAACGAAGAAAACAACCAAGAGCAACTTGAAGGTCAAGATGAACACGAAGAACAACTTGAAAATCAAGAAAGAACAAGGAACATTATTTTCAAAATTTTAATAACTAAATAAAAACCAATAACCTCTTAATTTACGAAAAAGCAAAAATAAAAACAAAAATAAAAACAAATAAACAAGCAAAAAGCAAATATTTACAATAACCAATAATATGGCACACGTTTGCGATTCCCCGGCAACGGCGCCATTTTGACGATTAGATTCTTGCTGGTAAAGAAATTTATAAAAATATAATCGCGTTGTAAGTATAGTTTCTAAACCAACAGAGAATCCTTTCGTACAAAAGTTTTGGTAGTCACTTAAGCAAACCCAACAAAAATAATAAACCGAAGTATTGAAACCTCGGGTCGTCTTCTCAAGGAATTGCAGGGAAGTATGATTTATTATTGGTTATGGAAAAAGGTGTATTTTTGGGTTTTTGAAATAGGGAACAAGTAATTTAAATGGAAAGAAAGATAAATTAATAATTATAAAAATCTCTTGCAAGGTATAAGAACTGGAAATTCTATCCTAGTTATCCTTATCAGGTGTGATGAGAATTGGATTTTGCTCCCACTTAGTTAACCCTTACTAAATAAAGGAAAGTCAAGTGGACTAATCAATTTGATCCTCAAGTCCTAATCAACTCCTGTGGAAAGACTAGCTTTAGAGCGATCCAATTCAATCAGCAATTCCCAATTTTCAATCAACTGCTGAGTCTGATAACTCAAGTGTTACCAATTACTTAACCAAAGCACAAAGGGAGAAAATCTACTCGAATAAAAATGCCTTCAGATTGGAAACAGCAGTAACATAAATAAAAGAAAGAAATCTTAAATCTGAAATACCTCAAATTATATTAAATAAAGAAATCAATTCTAACATGAAGTTCATAAGCCAAATTGAAAAGATAAATAACAATAAAAGTAATAGAATAAATAAAAGTAGAAAATAAATTAAAGGAATATTGAACCTGTGATTGAAGAGAAGTAGCCTAATCATAATAGAAATCCTAAATCCTAAGAGAGAGAAGAGAGCCTCTCTCTCTCTCTAAAACTACATCTAAAAACCTAAAATTGTATATTATGAATGTTGTCTTCATTGTATGAATGCATTCCCCACTTTATAGCTTCTAATCTGTATTTTTTGGGTCGAGAACTGGGCCGAAAACAACCCAGAAATTGCTGATTGCGAATTCTGTCACGCTGATTTTCGAAGATGCGATGCGTGCGCGTTATGCACGCGTCCACGTCGTTTATCCTCAGGGCAACTGTAGCAAATGATATACTATTTCGAAGCCCCGGATGTTAGCTTTTCAACACAACTGGAACCGCCTCATTTGGACCTCTGTAGCTCAAGTTATGGTCGATTGAGTGCGAAGAGGTCAGGCTGGACAGCTTAGCAACTCCTTCATCTTCTTGTATTCCTTCCACTTTTGCATGCTTCCTTTCCATCCTCTAAGCCATTCCTGGCCTATAAATCCTGAAATCACTTAATACACATATCATGGCATCGAATGATAATAAGAGAGAATTAATAATTAGTAAATTTAAGACCAAAGAAGCATGTTTTCAATCGTAGCACAAAATCAGGAAGGAAAATGTAAACTCATGCAAATCATATGAATAAGTGAGTAAAGAATTTATATAAATCACTCAATTGAGCATAAGATAAACCATAAAATAGTGGTTTATCAGGCTCCTCGACATGCTGTGGGGTATCCTGGGTAGCCTGAGTCTCTGGAGGTGCCTCCTGACGAATCGGCTCCTCAACATGCTCGGTCTCATGCTCTGCCCCGTGCTCCTCCTCATGATCTGGCTCGTCGGAAATGGGAGAGTCGGGGAGAGGGGGTAGCTCAATGCCCTGGGTGACAAACACCTGGTCGATGCGGCCGAGACGTCGCAGGATACGACGCTCGCTACGCTCCATAAAGTGAAATAGGCGCTGGACTAGCATGTAAGTCGGCTCGGGTGCTGGTGGTGGCAGTGATACTGCTGCTGGTGTTGTAGAAGAAGATGGTCCTACTGCTGCTGTGGAAGATGAGGGTCTAGCTGCCTCGACCACTGCTCTGGCTCAGGAGTGGCAGCTGGAAGGGGGCTTCTCGTGCACCCACCCACCCCACGGACCAGTAACTTCCTTCTCGTCCTCGTTTGGGGTTGGTGGAATCGCATCATCATCCCTCCATGGGGCGCCAGCCAACTCAACCATCCTAGTGACCATGGTGGGAAATGGCAGAAGGCCACAGATGTGAGCGCGCCACATGCTTCTCCTGATCAGCTGGGGGAAATATACCTCCTTTCCCTCCATGACACAGCCAATCAGAAGAAGCATATCCATCGGAATCTCAGAAAAGTGTGTAGTGGGCAAGACATAGTGCGCGAATATCTGCTACCAGGTCCTGGCCTCCCTAGTCAGATAGGTGAATAGCATCCCCTTGGGCCTTGTGTTGGTAGACTCCATCACCCAAAGGGCGTCCGGCGTGGCAATAACGCTCTTCAGTGCCTCATAATCAAAATTCATAGTGTTTATTGTAGTCTCTGCCTCCTGATATGCACAAATATCACCAGTCCGAGGTAGGCACTGTAAAACACTCTCAATAGCTGGCTCAAGGATCGAGATCTGCCCACCTCGTAGGTGCACCAAATCCAGAGTAGGGTAGGGCCAATAAAGCCAAGGCCCAATTCCTGAATACGGGCCTCAATGGGTTCTTTCAGATCGTCGGGTAGGGCCAGTTTCTTCTCAATATTCAGGTTCGTCTTCCGATAGGTGGGAAAACGGAGCTCACAGTAGAGATTTGGGAACATGTATGTATCGGTGGGCAGTTTCAGCTGATTCTCCTTATCCACTTTACTAATTGGATTCTTGGCACAATTGGCATAAGGGAAGAGGGTAAGATCTTGAGATTTCTTCCTCTTTTTTGAGGTAGTGGCTGTTTCTATTCCTCTCTCGGACATCCTGAAAAACATAATAGAGTAGAATATAAGCAATTAAACACGTAGCAGGAAGCAAGGAAGAACATATTTAGGGTGTAAAATGAATGACAAGTAATCATGATGTGAAGTAAAATTGAAAACTTGGAATGCAAGTAAGCATCGAAGACATATGCATAAACCAAGAATTCAAACATTTCAAACAATGTAACACAATGTTTGTGTATTAGGCATAGTAATCATCATAACTCAAAAGAATGGTTAAAAAGTTAAGTAAAATGAGAAATGAAGTCAGTAGGTTAGACAAGTTAGTGAATTAAAAAGTGAGATTGAAAATTAGTGGTATGATGAAGAATGGCCTAATTAAAAGGGAGTCGCAAAATGTATACAATAATCATGTTCACACTCATAAGAATGTAGGAATGCCAAAAGCATGTGATAATCGACTCGCAATAATTGGTGTTATAAGCAATAGACTGCGTTTGTGTAACTCATGAAAAGGTGAAGACCAAATAGAGTGAAAAAGAGAGTTACACTATGGGGATACACCAATTATTGTGAAAGAATGAACATCGTGTAAGGAAATTGTAAATTATGGTTCAATAAAATGTTTAAGCAATTCCTTAAGTTCATGTAGTCACTGCTAATCACAGGGAACAAAATAAGAACGGAAAAGCTAGCCCAAATGTCCCTGGAGTTGAACTTGGTGTGAGTTGGGCAAAGGATAATTTGAAAATGCCAAGTTCAATCCTAGGCAAGATTTGAAGGTTAAAACAGTTTTTGGAAAAATTGGGCAGCATCCCGACTGTAATTTGGATGTTCCCGGATAGCCAAAAATAGTAGGAGAGTGATATGAATCCAAAAGGCAAGAAGCATAATCAATCAGTAGCCAAAAAAAATCAATAATCATGATGAAAAGTGGATTGCACACAACCAGGCAGCAGCACATAATCACAGAAAAGAAATGCAGCAGGAAGCAGAATATGAAGAGTACCTCATGGAAAAACATGATCAATACCACACAGCAATCAATCAATATGTGCTCAATTAGGTAAACAAATACGGCAAAATTATCAGGCCTAGAATCCTCTATCCAGAACCTAACTACCTAACAGCAGATATCTCTATCTATCCTAACATGCAAAAATCAAATTCTAACTAACTAGAACTAACAATAAACTAATGGAAAATAAAACAAAGGAAACAGAATGGGAGCAGAGGCAGGGGAGTAACATGGGAGCAGGGTGTAATGGAATGGGGGAAAATGAGAAAAGGAAGGGGGGAAAATGGAGGCCTGCGACAGTACTGCAGCGCACGCCGGCGGTGAAAGGTGGCGGCGCTCGGTTCAGGTTGCGGTAGTGAGAAAGGGGGGACGAGAGAGGAAGGATGAGTGAGAAGGAGAGAGAGAGAATAGGGGTGATGGTGAGAGAAGAGAGGGGTGACGGCGGTGGTTGGAGGCCGGCGGGTGGTGGTCGGAGTTGTTATTGGGAATAAGGGAGGAGGCAGGAGGACGTTGGAGAAGAAGGAGGGGGCTGGGGGTGGGTCTGTGCGAGTTCTCGTCGTGCCCTAGGGTTATCCCATTTTTGGAATCGACCAGGCGCATACAGCGTGCGGCTGCGTGCAATGATGAATTTAGGGATGGACGCGGAAGCGTCCTGTGCGCTCACGCGTGACTGGGAAAACTAGTGAAGACGCGTGCGCGTACTATACGCATCCGCGTGCTACGAGTTGGGCTGAAGGCCTAGTGCTGGCCCAACGCCAGCATAACTCTCTGGAAAAAGTATGGGCTGGTGCCAACAGCTTAGGGAC